>NW_027671588.1:0-93143 GCF_964165515.1 Mesoplodon bidens | reverse complement strand
CTGGAAATTCTGTGTAAGCAATGGCGGGGGCCTAATCAAATCTACCTTTAGGGCATTATGAGGCCCTGGAAACTTGACCTAGGTGTTGGGGGCTTAAGGAAACTATATCTTACGCGATAACGGTACCTGAGGAAATTCTATGTAGGTGATTGTGGGTGCCCAAGGAGAATCTAGCTGAGTTGATTATGGGGCCAGGATACTCCACCTTAGGTGATATACGGGGGCTTGGAAAACTCTACGTTAGGTGTTGTGGGCTTCAGAAGTTCTACAGTGGGTGACCATGGCCTAAAGTCTACCTGAGGTGACTGTGGGGTGACTGTGGGGTTTCAGGGTTTCAGGAAACCCAGCCTTAGGGGACTGTGTGGTCCCAAGGAACTGTACGTTAGGTAATGTTGGGAGCACGGGAAAGTCTAATGTGGGGAGTCAGAAACCCGATCTTAGGTGATTGAGGGGACCCGGGAAATAACACCTTAGGTGATTGTCAGAGCCCAGGAAACTAGTGTGTGTTTGTGGGGGGCCAGAAAACTCTCCATTAGGTGATTTTGCGAGACCCCTATCTCTAACTTAGGGGATTTTGGAGGCCCAGGAAACAAATCCTAGGTGATTGCGGGTGCCCAAGAAACTGTACCTTAGGTAATTATGGGGGGTGGGTGTGGCAGGACATTCTCCCGTATGTGTTTGTAGAGGCTCAGGAAATAATCTTAGTTGATTTGGGGGCCTCGGAGTCACTAGTTTACCTGATCGTGGGGTCCCAGAACACTCGACATTAGGAGATTTGGGGACCCACGAAACGCTGGCTTAGGTGTTCGTAGGGACCTAGAAACCTCTACCTTAGGTGATTGTGGGTCCAGGAAACTCTACCTTAGGCGAATGTTGGGTCCCAGGATGCTCTAGCTTAGGTCATTGTAGGGGGTCAGGAATCTCCCCTCGGGTGCTTATGGGGTCCCAGAAAACTCTAGGTTAGTTGTTTGTGAAGGCCCATGAAACGACCTTAGGTGATTACGGGGGCCAGGGAACCCTAGCTTGCATGACTGTGGCTGCCCAAGAAACTATACCTTACTGCTTCTAGGGGCCCAGGTAACTAGCTTAGGTGATTGTGAGGCCAGGAACCTCTATGTCAGTGACTGTGGTTGCCCCGTAAACACTACCTTAGGTGGTTGCGGGGTCCCAGGAAACTGTGCATTAGTTGACTGTGGGCCAGGGACCTCTGCCTATTAGTTGACCGTGGGGGCCCTGGAAACTAGACATTAGGTGATGGAGGTGGCCCAGGAAACTCGACTCTATGTGACCGTGAGACCCACGAAACTTGGCCTTATTTGATTGTGGGGGCCCAGATTATTGAACCTTAGGTATTTGGGGACCTGAGGTGTTCTACCTTAGGTGGTGATCCCAGGGCCCTTGGGAACGTCTATGTGAGGTGATTGTGAGGGCTCAGGAAACTCTACCTTAGGTGTTTGTGGGGGACCATGCATATGGATCTTAGGTGATTGTGGGAGGCCAGGATGTCTGCCTTAGTTAAGTTTGAGGGGGCCAGGAAACTCTGCCATAGGTGATTATGGGGGCTCGGGAATCTCTACCCGATGTGAATGTGGGGTAGAGGTAGTTCACCCTTAGGGTATCACCTCATCCTGAAGTGACGGTGGGAGCCACGATAATGTACCATAGTCGGTCGTGGGGGGCCAGGGTTGTCTACCTTAGTTGAGGATGACCCCCAGGAAACTTGCCTTAGGTGATTGTGGGGGCTTAGGGAAGTCCCCCTTAGGAGATTGTAAGGCCCTATGAATATCAGCCTTAGGTGATGTGTCCCAGCTCACCTGGAAACTCAGCCTTAGGTGATGTTGGTGGGTGGTGTGTGGTGGCGAGGCTAGGAGTCTCTACCTTTGGGGATTGTGTGGGCCCAGAAAACACAACCTTAGGTGATTGTGGGGGCCCAGAATGGTTTACCTTAGTTGATTGGATCATGGAAGGGCTAGGAAATTCTACCCTGTTGTTTGTGAGGACACTACCTTACCTGATTGTGGGGGTCCATGAAAGCACCCTTAGAAGATAGTGGGGGCCTGGGAAAATCTACCTTATATGATGACGGTGACCTAGGAAACTATACCTTAGGTGATTCTGGGCACTTGGGAAAATCAAACTTAAGTGATTGTGGGGCCCTAAACTCAAACTTAAGTGGCAGTGGGGTCCCGGGAAACTCTTCCTTGGTGATTGTGGGGCGCTGAAGATTGGACCTTAGGTGATTGTGGGATTCCAGGAATCTCTATGGAGGAGACTGTTGGCCAGAGAAACTCTATCTTATGTGTTTGTGGGGTTCCCCAAAAGTTGACCTCTGGTGATTATGAGCTTGGGAAACTCTACCTTAGGAGACGATGGTGGCCCAAGAAACGTGACCCTGGGAGATTGTGGAGGCCCGGAAAACTCCTTCTTGGTGACTTTGGGGACCCTGGAAGCTCGAGCTCTGGAGCTCGTGGAGGTGCTGGAAACTTGACTTCGCTGATAGTGGGGCCCCCAGAGACTGGACCTTAGGTGTTTGTAGGGGAACATATATCTATTCAGCCAAAGGTGATATTGGGATCCATGAATCTTGACATTAGACATCGTTGGGGCCCAGGACACTCGACCTTACAGGATTGTGGGGCCCAGGAGGGTGTAAGGTAGTTCATTCTCTGTGTTCTTTTGTGTTTTTTGCTTTTCTTCTTTGCGGTCCGCGGGCCTCTCACTGCTGTGGCCTCTCCCGTTGCGGAGCACAGGCTCCGGATGCGCAGGCCCAGCGGCCACGGCTCACGGGCCCAGCTGCTCCGCTCCGCGTGGGATCCTCCCGGACCGGGGCACGAACCCACATTCCCTGCATCGGCAGGCGGACTCTGAACCACTGCACCACCAGGGAAGCCTTAACGTAGTTGATTTTGTGGGGCATCAAATTGTACCTTATTCGACTTTGGGCACCCAGGACACTCTAGGTGATTGGGAGCCCAGAAAACTCTTAACTGATTGTGGGGGCCCAAGAAACACTAGCTCAGGTGATTGTGCTTCTTAGCTTGCCCTGTCTTCATTCATTGTTGGGTGCCTCGAGATTCCTCCCTATGTGATTGTGGGGACCAAAACCAATTATTGAGGTGATTGTAAACCCAGCAATACCCATCTTAGGTGATTGTGGCCTCTTGAAACTCTGCCTTATGTGACTGTGTGGGTCCAGGAAGGCTACCTTAGATGATTGTTACAAGAAATTCTACCCAGGAAACGCTAGAGTAGTGGCCCCCAACTGTACGTTATGTGATTGTAGTGGGCCATAAATCTCTTGCTTAGATGATTGTATGTCTAGGAAATGCTGCCTTTCGTGATTTGGGGGTGTTGAACACTCGAGCTTAGGAGATCGTGGCCACCCAGTAAACTATCTTACGTTATTGTGGGCCCAGGAAACTCGAGCTTAGGGGATTATAGGAGCAGGACATTGTACCTTAGTTCCCCGTGGGGGCCATGGAAGTATAAGAGGGATTTTGGTGCCCCAGGAAATCTTACTTTACGTCATTTAGGAGGCCCAGAAACCTAGCTTATGTGATTCTTGGGGGCTCGTGATACCCTATGTTAGGTGATTATGGGGGGTCAGGAATTCTACCTTAGGTGATAGTGGGGGCTGAGAAAACCCTAGTGGAGGTGACTGTGGCACCCTGGAGACTCTAGCTTAGGTGATTTGGGGGGTCCAGGAGCCTGTATGTTCGGTGGTTTTGGTCTCAGGAAAGTTTAGCTTTGGTGATTGTGGAGGCAGAGGTAGTAGCTTATGTCATTGTGGGGACCAAGGAAAGTGTACCTTAAGTGACGTTGATGGCCCGGAAACTTCTACCATAAGTGACTGTGGTGTCCAGAAGTCTCTCCCTTCGGTGATTGTGGGCACAAAACTCTTAGTTCGGTGACTGTGGGCCCAGGAGAGACGGCTTTAGGTGAGTGTGCGCTCCAGGGGATGGTACCTAAGTGAGTGTAATCCAAGCAAACTATACCATAATTGATGGTGGGGACCTAGGAAACTCCACCTTCATTGATTTTGAGGGGCTAGAAACAAATCTAACTTAAGTGATGCTGTGTCCCAGGAACTCTCCCTTGGTGCGGGTGGGGGGCAGGAAACTCTAGCTTAGGTGTTTGTGGGTGCTCCAGAAAATCTATTTTAGTTCATTGTGGGGTCCCAAATTTCTACCTTAGAACTGATGGTCGGGAGTCCAGAAAATTCTGCCTTAGGGGATTGTGGGAGCCCAGGAAACTCTCAAGTAGGTGACTGTGGCCCAAACTTTACCGAGATGGACGTGGTGGGTTAAAAACTCTACCGTAGGTGCCTGTGAGCCTAGGAGTGTCTAACTGAAAGGACTCTCTAGCTAGGCAGTTGGGCCAGGTAACTACCAGAGGTGATAGTGAGGGCCCAGGAAACTCTCCCTTAGGTATTGGGGGCCCAGGAAAATCTACCTCGGGTGGAAGTGGTCCCCGCAAACGTTACCTTAGGTGATTGTGGGCTCAGGAGACTCTTGCCTTAGGTGATTTTGGTGGGACTAGGAATATTCACCTTCAGTGACTGTGGGCCTAGGAAACTCTAGTTCTGGTGATCGGTGGTTGTGGACCAAGGAAATTCTACCTTGGGTGAGCGTTTGGCCAAAGGTAATTGTACCTTAGGTGACGGTGGGGACCCTAGAAAATCTACCGTGATTGTGGTGCCCAGGAAGCTCTAGTGTACGTGATCATGTGGGCCCTGAAAAGTCGACCGTAGGTGACCATGGTAGTTTGGGTAACTCTAACTTAGGTTATTGTGGTGGCCCAGGAACCCTACCTGAGTCCACTGAGGGACACAGAGAATTTACCTTAGTTGACTGGGGGGTGTACCAAGAAAGGTCTCACTTAGGTGATTGTAGGGCCAGAGAACCCTAGCTTAGGTGATTGTTGGTGCCCAAGAAACTCTCCCCTATGGCGGGGCAGAGGGCCAGGAAATTCTGTGTTAAGTGATTGTGGGGGACCAGGATAGTCTTCTTTAAGTAATTCTGTGGGGTTGACAGCTTATTACTTGAGGTGATTGTGGCCTCAGGAAAATCTAGCTATGGTGATGGTGGGGGCCCAGGAAACTCTACCTAGGTGATCTGGATGCCTGGAAATTCTGTGTAAGCAATGGCGGGGGCCTAATCAAATCTACCTTTAGGGCATTATGAGGCCCTGGAAACTTGACCTAGGTGTTGGGGGCTTAAGGAAACTATATCTTACGCGATAACGGTACCTGAGGAAATTCTATGTAGGTGATTGTGGGTGCCCAAGGAGAATCTAGCTGAGTTGATTATGGGGCCAGGATACTCCACCTTAGGTGATATGCGGGGGCTTGGAAAACTCTACGTTAGGTGTTGTGGGCTTCAGAAGTTCTACAGTGGGTGACCATGGCCTAAAGTCTACCTGAGGTGACTGTGGGGTGACTGTGGGGTTTCAGGGTTTCAGGAAACCCAGCCTTAGGGGACTGTGTGGTCCCAAGGAACTGTACGTTAGGTAATGTTGGGAGCACGGGAAAGTCTAACGTGGGGAGTCAGAAACCCGATCTTAGGTGATTGAGGGGACCCGGGAAATAACACCTTAGGTGATTGTCAGAGCCCAGGAAACTAGTGTGTGTTTGTGGGGGGCCAGAAAACTCTCCATTAGGTGATTTTGCGAGACCCCTATCTCTAACTTAGGGGATTTTGGAGGCCCAGGAAACAAATCCTAGGTGATTGCGGGTGCCCAAGAAACTGTACCTTAGGTAATTATGGGGGGTGGGTGTGGCAGGACATTCTCCCGTATGTGTTTGTAGAGGCTCAGGAAATAATCTTAGTTGATTTGGGGGCCTCGGAGTCACTAGTTTACCTGATCGTGGGGTCCCAGAACACTCGACATTAGGAGATTTGGGGACCCACGAAACGCTGGCTTAGGTGATCGTAGGGACCTAGAAACCTCTACCTTAGGTGATTGTGGGTCCAGGAAACTCTACCTTAGGCGAATGTTGGGTCCCAGGATGCTCTAGCTTAGGTCATTGTAGGGGGTCAGGAATCTCCCCTCGGGTGCTTATGGGGTCCCAGAAAACTCTAGGTTAGTTGTTTGTGAAGGCCCATGAAACGACCTTAGGTGATTACGGGGGCCAGGGAACCCTAGCTTGCATGACTGTGGCTGCCCAAGAAACTATACCTTACTGCTTCTAGGGGCCCAGGTAACTAGCTTAGGTGATTGTGAGGCCAGGAACCTCTATGTCAGTGACTGTGGTTGCCCCGTAAACACTACCTTAGGTGGTTGCGGGGTCCCAGGAAACTGTGCATTAGTTGACTGTGGGCCAGGGACCTCTGCCTATTAGTTGACCGTGGGGGCCCTGGAAACTAGACATTAGGTGATGGAGGTGGCCCAGGAAACTCGACTCTATGTGACCGTGAGACCCACGAAACTTGGCCTTATTTGATTGTGGGGGCCCAGATTATTGAACCTTAGGTATTTGGGGACCTGAGGTGTTCTACCTTAGGTGGTGATCCCAGGGCCCTTGGGAACGTCTATGTGAGGTGATTGTGAGGGCTCAGGAAACTCTACCTTAGGTGTTTGTGGGGGACCATGCATATGGATCTTAGGTGATTGTGGGAGGCCAGGATGTCTGCCTTAGTTAAGTTTGAGGGGGCCAGGAAACTCTGCCATAGGTGATTATGGGGGCTCGGGAATCTCTACCCGATGTGAATGTGGGGTAGAGGTAGTTCACCCTTAGGGTATCACCTCATCCTGAAGTGACGGTGGGAGCCACGATAATGTACCATAGTCGGTCGTGGGGGGCCAGGGTTGTCTACCTTAGTTGAGGATGACCCCCAGGAAACTTGCCTTAGGTGATTGTGGGGGCTTAGGGAAGTCCCCCTTAGGAGATTGTAAGGCCCTATGAATATCAGCCTTAGGTGATGTGTCCCAGCTCACCTGGAAACTCAGCCTTAGGTGATGTTGGTGGGTGGTGTGTGGTGGCGAGGCTAGGAGTCTCTACCTTTGGGGATTGTGTGGGCCCAGAAAACACAACCTTAGGTGATTGTGGGGGCCCAGAATGGTTTACCTTAGTTGATTGGATCATGGAAGGGCTAGGAAATTCTACCCTGTTGTTTGTGAGGACACTACCTTACCTGATTGTGGGGGTCCATGAAAGCACCCTTAGAAGATAGTGGGGGCCTGGGAAAATCTACCTTATATGATGACGGTGACCTAGGAAACTATACCTTAGGTGATTCTGGGCACTTGGGAAAATCAAACTTAAGTGATTGTGGGGCCCTAAACTCAAACTTAAGTGGCAGTGGGGTCCCGGGAAACTCTTCCTTGGTGATTGTGGGGCGCTGAAGATTGGACCTTAGGTGATTGTGGGATTCCAGGAATCTCTATGGAGGAGACTGTTGGCCAGAGAAACTCTATCTTATGTGTTTGTGGGGTTCCCCAAAAGTTGACCTCTGGTGATTATGAGCTTGGGAAACTCTACCTTAGGAGACGATGGTGGCCCAAGAAACGTGACCCTGGGAGATTGTGGAGGCCCGGAAAACTCCTTCTTGGTGACTTTGGGGACCCTGGAAGCTCGAGCTCTGGAGCTCGTGGAGGTGCTGGAAACTTGACTTCGCTGATAGTGGGGCCCCCAGAGACTGGACCTTAGGTGTTTGTAGGGGAACATATATCTATTCAGCCAAAGGTGATATTGGGATCCATGAATCTTGACATTAGACATCGTTGGGGCCCAGGACACTCGACCTTACAGGATTGTGGGGCCCAGGAGGGTGTAAGGTAGTTCATTCTCTGTGTTCTTTTGTGTTTTTTGCTTTTCTTCTTTGCGGTCCGCGGGCCTCTCACTGCTGTGGCCTCTCCCGTTGCGGAGCACAGGCTCCGGATGCGCAGGCCCAGCGGCCACGGCTCACGGGCCCAGCTGCTCCGCTCCGCGTGGGATCCTCCCGGACCGGGGCACGAACCCACATTCCCTGCATCGGCAGGCGGACTCTGAACCACTGCACCACCAGGGAAGCCTTAACGTAGTTGATTTTGTGGGGCATCAAATTGTACCTTATTCGACTTTGGGCACCCAGGACACTCTAGGTGATTGGGAGCCCAGAAAACTCTTAACTGATTGTGGGGGCCCAAGAAACACTAGCTCAGGTGATTGTGCTTCTTAGCTTGCCCTGTCTTCATTCATTGTTGGGTGCCTCGAGATTCCTCCCTATGTGATTGTGGGGACCAAAACCAATTATTGAGGTGATTGTAAACCCAGCAATACCCATCTTAGGTGATTGTGGCCTCTTGAAACTCTGCCTTATGTGACTGTGTGGGTCCAGGAAGGCTACCTTAGATGATTGTTACAAGAAATTCTACCCAGGAAACGCTAGAGTAGTGGCCCCCAACTGTACGTTATGTGATTGTAGTGGGCCATAAATCTCTTGCTTAGATGATTGTATGTCTAGGAAATGCTGCCTTTCGTGATTTGGGGGTGTTGAACACTCGAGCTTAGGAGATCGTGGCCACCCAGTAAACTATCTTACGTTATTGTGGGCCCAGGAAACTCGAGCTTAGGGGATTATAGGAGCAGGACATTGTACCTTAGTTCCCCGTGGGGGCCATGGAAGTATAAGAGGGATTTTGGTGCCCCAGGAAATCTTACTTTACGTCATTTAGGAGGCCCAGAAACCTAGCTTATGTGATTCTTGGGGGCTCGTGATACCCTATGTTAGGTGATTATGGGGGGTCAGGAATTCTACCTTAGGTGATAGTGGGGGCTGAGAAAACCCTAGTGGAGGTGACTGTGGCACCCTGGAGACTCTAGCTTAGGTGATTTGGGGGGTCCAGGAGCCTGTATGTTCGGTGGTTTTGGTCTCAGGAAAGTTTAGCTTTGGTGATTGTGGAGGCAGAGGTAGTAGCTTATGTCATTGTGGGGACCAAGGAAAGTGTACCTTAAGTGACGTTGATGGCCCGGAAACTTCTACCATAAGTGACTGTGGTGTCCAGAAGTCTCTCCCTTCGGTGATTGTGGGCACAAAACTCTTAGTTCGGTGACTGTGGGCCCAGGAGAGACGGCTTTAGGTGAGTGTGCGCTCCAGGGGATGGTACCTAAGTGAGTGTAATCCAAGCAAACTATACCATAATTGATGGTGGGGACCTAGGAAACTCCACCTTCGTTGATTTTGAGGGGCTAGAAACAAATCTAACTTAAGTGATGCTGTGTCCCAGGAACTCTCCCTTGGTGCGGGTGGGGGGCAGGAAACTCTAGCTTAGGTGTTTGTGGGTGCTCCAGAAAATCTATTTTAGTTCATTGTGGGGTCCCAAATTTCTACCTTAGAACTGATGGTCGGGAGTCCAGAAAATTCTGCCTTAGGGGATTGTGGGAGCCCAGGAAACTCTCAAGTAGGTGACTGTGGCCCAAACTTTACCGAGATGGACGTGGTGGGTTAAAAACTCTACCTTAGGTGCCTGTGAGCCTAGGAGTGTCTAACTGAAAGGACTCTCTAGCTAGGCAGTTGGGCCAGGTAACTACCAGAGGTGATAGTGAGGGCCCAGGAAACTCTCCCTTAGGTATTGGGGGCCCAGGAAAATCTACCTCGGGTGGAAGTGGTCCCCGCAAACGTTACCTTAGGTGATTGTGGGCTCAGGAGACTCTTGCCTTAGGTGATTTTGGTGGGACTAGGAATATTCACCTTCAGTGACTGTGGGCCTAGGAAACTCTAGTTCTGGTGATCGGTGGTTGTGGACCAAGGAAATTCTACCTTGGGTGAGCGTTTGGCCAAAGGTAATTGTACCTTAGGTGACGGTGGGGACCCTAGAAAATCTACCGTGATTGTGGTGCCCAGGAAGCTCTAGTGTACGTGATCATGTGGGCCCTGAAAAGTCGACCGTAGGTGACCATGGTAGTTTGGGTAACTCTAACTTAGGTTATTGTGGTGGCCCAGGAACCCTACCTGAGTCCACTGAGGGACACAGAGAATTTACCTTAGTTGACTGGGGGGTGTACCAAGAAAGGTCTCACTTAGGTGATTGTAGGGCCAGAGAACCCTAGCTTAGGTGATTGTTGGTGCCCAAGAAACTCTCCCCTATGGCGGGGCAGAGGGCCAGGAAATTCTGTGTTAAGTGATTGTGGGGGACCAGGATAGTCTTCTTTAAGTAATTCTGTGGGGTTGACAGCTTATTACTTGAGGTGATTGTGGCCTCAGGAAAATCTAGCTATGGTGATGGTGGGGGCCCAGGAAACTCTACCTAGGTGATCTGGATGCCTGGAAATTCTGTGTAAGCAATGGCGGGGGCCTAATCAAATCTACCTTTAGGGCATTATGAGGCCCTGGAAACTTGACCTAGGTGTTGGGGGCTTAAGGAAACTATATCTTACGCGATAACGGTACCTGAGGAAATTCTATGTAGGTGATTGTGGGTGCCCAAGGAGAATCTAGCTGAGTTGATTATGGGGCCAGGATACTCCACCTTAGGTGATATGCGGGGGCTTGGAAAACTCTACGTTAGGTGTTGTGGGCTTCAGAAGTTCTACAGTGGGTGACCATGGCCTAAAGTCTACCTGAGGTGACTGTGGGGTGACTGTGGGGTTTCAGGGTTTCAGGAAACCCAGCCTTAGGGGACTGTGTGGTCCCAAGGAACTGTACGTTAGGTAATGTTGGGAGCACGGGAAAGTCTAACGTGGGGAGTCAGAAACCCGATCTTAGGTGATTGAGGGGACCCGGGAAATAACACCTTAGGTGATTGTCAGAGCCCAGGAAACTAGTGTGTGTTTGTGGGGGGCCAGAAAACTCTCCATTAGGTGATTTTGCGAGACCCCTATCTCTAACTTAGGGGATTTTGGAGGCCCAGGAAACAAATCCTAGGTGATTGCGGGTGCCCAAGAAACTGTACCTTAGGTAATTATGGGGGGTGGGTGTGGCAGGACATTCTCCCGTATGTGTTTGTAGAGGCTCAGGAAATAATCTTAGTTGATTTGGGGGCCTCGGAGTCACTAGTTTACCTGATCGTGGGGTCCCAGAACACTCGACATTAGGAGATTTGGGGACCCACGAAACGCTGGCTTAGGTGATCGTAGGGACCTAGAAACCTCTACCTTAGGTGATTGTGGGTCCAGGAAACTCTACCTTAGGCGAATGTTGGGTCCCAGGATGCTCTAGCTTAGGTCATTGTAGGGGGTCAGGAATCTCCCCTCGGGTGCTTATGGGGTCCCAGAAAACTCTAGGTTAGTTGTTTGTGAAGGCCCATGAAACGACCTTAGGTGATTACGGGGGCCAGGGAACCCTAGCTTGCATGACTGTGGCTGCCCAAGAAACTATACCTTACTGCTTCTAGGGGCCCAGGTAACTAGCTTAGGTGATTGTGAGGCCAGGAACCTCTATGTCAGTGACTGTGGTTGCCCCGTAAACACTACCTTAGGTGGTTGCGGGGTCCCAGGAAACTGTGCATTAGTTGACTGTGGGCCAGGGACCTCTGCCTATTAGTTGACCGTGGGGGCCCTGGAAACTAGACATTAGGTGATGGAGGTGGCCCAGGAAACTCGACTCTATGTGACCGTGAGACCCACGAAACTTGGCCTTATTTGATTGTGGGGGCCCAGATTATTGAACCTTAGGTATTTGGGGACCTGAGGTGTTCTACCTTAGGTGGTGATCCCAGGGCCCTTGGGAACGTCTATGTGAGGTGATTGTGAGGGCTCAGGAAACTCTACCTTAGGTGTTTGTGGGGGACCATGCATATGGATCTTAGGTGATTGTGGGAGGCCAGGATGTCTGCCTTAGTTAAGTTTGAGGGGGCCAGGAAACTCTGCCATAGGTGATTATGGGGGCTCGGGAATCTCTACCCGATGTGAATGTGGGGTAGAGGTAGTTCACCCTTAGGGTATCACCTCATCCTGAAGTGACGGTGGGAGCCACGATAATGTACCATAGTCGGTCGTGGGGGGCCAGGGTTGTCTACCTTAGTTGAGGATGACCCCCAGGAAACTTGCCTTAGGTGATTGTGGGGGCTTAGGGAAGTCCCCCTTAGGAGATTGTAAGGCCCTATGAATATCAGCCTTAGGTGATGTGTCCCAGCTCACCTGGAAACTCAGCCTTAGGTGATGTTGGTGGGTGGTGTGTGGTGGCGAGGCTAGGAGTCTCTACCTTTGGGGATTGTGTGGGCCCAGAAAACACAACCTTAGGTGATTGTGGGGGCCCAGAATGGTTTACCTTAGTTGATTGGATCATGGAAGGGCTAGGAAATTCTACCCTGTTGTTTGTGAGGACACTACCTTACCTGATTGTGGGGGTCCATGAAAGCACCCTTAGAAGATAGTGGGGGCCTGGGAAAATCTACCTTATATGATGACGGTGACCTAGGAAACTATACCTTAGGTGATTCTGGGCACTTGGGAAAATCAAACTTAAGTGATTGTGGGGCCCTAAACTCAAACTTAAGTGGCAGTGGGGTCCCGGGAAACTCTTCCTTGGTGATTGTGGGGCGCTGAAGATTGGACCTTAGGTGATTGTGGGATTCCAGGAATCTCTATGGAGGAGACTGTTGGCCAGAGAAACTCTATCTTATGTGTTTGTGGGGTTCCCCAAAAGTTGACCTCTGGTGATTATGAGCTTGGGAAACTCTACCTTAGGAGACGATGGTGGCCCAAGAAACGTGACCCTGGGAGATTGTGGAGGCCCGGAAAACTCCTTCTTGGTGACTTTGGGGACCCTGGAAGCTCGAGCTCTGGAGCTCGTGGAGGTGCTGGAAACTTGACTTCGCTGATAGTGGGGCCCCCAGAGACTGGACCTTAGGTGTTTGTAGGGGAACATATATCTATTCAGCCAAAGGTGATATTGGGATCCATGAATCTTGACATTAGACATCGTTGGGGCCCAGGACACTCGACCTTACAGGACTGTGGGGCCCAGGAGGGTGTAAGGTAGTTCATTCTCTGTGTTCTTTTGTGTTTTTTGCTTTTCTTCTTTGCGGTCCGCGGGCCTCTCACTGCTGTGGCCTCTCCCGTTGCGGAGCACAGGCTCCGGATGCGCAGGCCCAGCGGCCACGGCTCACGGGCCCAGCTGCTCCGCTCCGCGTGGGATCCTCCCGGACCGGGGCACGAACCCACATTCCCTGCATCGGCAGGCGGACTCTGAACCACTGCACCACCAGGGAAGCCTTAACGTAGTTGATTTTGTGGGGCATCAAATTGTACCTTATTCGACTTTGGGCACCCAGGACACTCTAGGTGATTGGGAGCCCAGAAAACTCTTAACTGATTGTGGGGGCCCAAGAAACACTAGCTCAGGTGATTGTGCTTCTTAGCTTGCCCTGTCTTCATTCATTGTTGGGTGCCTCGAGATTCCTCCCTATGTGATTGTGGGGACCAAAACCAATTATTGAGGTGATTGTAAACCCAGCAATACCCATCTTAGGTGATTGTGGCCTCTTGAAACTCTGCCTTATGTGACTGTGTGGGTCCAGGAAGGCTACCTTAGATGATTGTTACAAGAAATTCTACCCAGGAAACGCTAGAGTAGTGGCCCCCAACTGTACGTTATGTGATTGTAGTGGGCCATAAATCTCTTGCTTAGATGATTGTATGTCTAGGAAATGCTGCCTTTCGTGATTTGGGGGTGTTGAACACTCGAGCTTAGGAGATCGTGGCCACCCAGTAAACTATCTTACGTTATTGTGGGCCCAGGAAACTCGAGCTTAGGGGATTATAGGAGCAGGACATTGTACCTTAGTTCCCCGTGGGGGCCATGGAAGTATAAGAGGGATTTTGGTGCCCCAGGAAATCTTACTTTACGTCATTTAGGAGGCCCAGAAACCTAGCTTATGTGATTCTTGGGGGCTCGTGATACCCTATGTTAGGTGATTATGGGGGGTCAGGAATTCTACCTTAGGTGATAGTGGGGGCTGAGAAAACCCTAGTGGAGGTGACTGTGGCACCCTGGAGACTCTAGCTTAGGTGATTTGGGGGGTCCAGGAGCCTGTATGTTCGGTGGTTTTGGTCTCAGGAAAGTTTAGCTTTGGTGATTGTGGAGGCAGAGGTAGTAGCTTATGTCATTGTGGGGACCAAGGAAAGTGTACCTTAAGTGACGTTGATGGCCCGGAAACTTCTACCATAAGTGACTGTGGTGTCCAGAAGTCTCTCCCTTCGGTGATTGTGGGCACAAAACTCTTAGTTCGGTGACTGTGGGCCCAGGAGAGACGGCTTTAGGTGAGTGTGCGCTCCAGGGGATGGTACCTAAGTGAGTGTAATCCAAGCAAACTATACCATAATTGATGGTGGGGACCTAGGAAACTCCACCTTCGTTGATTTTGAGGGGCTAGAAACAAATCTAACTTAAGTGATGCTGTGTCCCAGGAACTCTCCCTTGGTGCGGGTGGGGGGCAGGAAACTCTAGCTTAGGTGTTTGTGGGTACTCCAGAAAATCTATTTTAGTTCATTGTGGGGTCCCAAATTTCTACCTTAGAACTGATGGTCGGGAGTCCAGAAAATTCTGCCTTAGGGGATTGTGGGAGCCCAGGAAACTCTCAAGTAGGTGACTGTGGCCCAAACTTTACCGAGATGGACGTGGTGGGTTAAAAACTCTACCTTAGGTGCCTGTGAGCCTAGGAGTGTCTAACTGAAAGGACTCTCTAGCTAGGCAGTTGGGCCAGGTAACTACCAGAGGTGATAGTGAGGGCCCAGGAAACTCTCCCTTAGGTATTGGGGGCCCAGGAAAATCTACCTCGGGTGGAAGTGGTCCCCGCAAACGTTACCTTAGGTGATTGTGGGCTCAGGAGACTCTTGCCTTAGGTGATTTTGGTGGGACTAGGAATATTCACCTTCAGTGACTGTGGGCCTAGGAAACTCTAGTTCTGGTGATCGGTGGTTGTGGACCAAGGAAATTCTACCTTGGGTGAGCGTTTGGCCAAAGGTAATTGTACCTTAGGTGACGGTGGGGACCCTAGAAAATCTACCGTGATTGTGGTGCCCAGGAAGCTCTAGTGTACGTGATCATGTGGGCCCTGAAAAGTCGACCGTAGGTGACCATGGTAGTTTGGGTAACTCTAACTTAGGTTATTGTGGTGGCCCAGGAACCCTACCTGAGTCCACTGAGGGACACAGAGAATTTACCTTAGTTGACTGGGGGGTGTACCAAGAAAGGTCTCACTTAGGTGATTGTAGGGCCAGAGAACCCTAGCTTAGGTGATTGTTGGTGCCCAAGAAACTCTCCCCTATGGCGGGGCAGAGGGCCAGGAAATTCTGTGTTAAGTGATTGTGGGGGACCAGGATAGTCTTCTTTAAGTAATTCTGTGGGGTTGACAGCTTATTACTTGAGGTGATTGTGGCCTCAGGAAAATCTAGCTATGGTGATGGTGGGGGCCCAGGAAACTCTACCTAGGTGATCTGGATGCCTGGAAATTCTGTGTAAGCAATGGCGGGGGCCTAATCAAATCTACCTTTAGGGCATTATGAGGCCCTGGAAACTTGACCTAGGTGTTGGGGGCTTAAGGAAACTATATCTTACGCGATAACGGTACCTGAGGAAATTCTATGTAGGTGATTGTGGGTGCCCAAGGAGAATCTAGCTGAGTTGATTATGGGGCCAGGATACTCCACCTTAGGTGATATGCGGGGGCTTGGAAAACTCTACGTTAGGTGTTGTGGGCTTCAGAAGTTCTACAGTGGGTGACCATGGCCTAAAGTCTACCTGAGGTGACTGTGGGGTGACTGTGGGGTTTCAGGGTTTCAGGAAACCCAGCCTTAGGGGACTGTGTGGTCCCAAGGAACTGTACGTTAGGTAATGTTGGGAGCACGGGAAAGTCTAACGTGGGGAGTCAGAAACCCGATCTTAGGTGATTGAGGGGACCCGGGAAATAACACCTTAGGTGATTGTCAGAGCCCAGGAAACTAGTGTGTGTTTGTGGGGGGCCAGAAAACTCTCCATTAGGTGATTTTGCGAGACCCCTATCTCTAACTTAGGGGATTTTGGAGGCCCAGGAAACAAATCCTAGGTGATTGCGGGTGCCCAAGAAACTGTACCTTAGGTAATTATGGGGGGTGGGTGTGGCAGGACATTCTCCCGTATGTGTTTGTAGAGGCTCAGGAAATAATCTTAGTTGATTTGGGGGCCTCGGAGTCACTAGTTTACCTGATCGTGGGGTCCCAGAACACTCGACATTAGGAGATTTGGGGACCCACGAAACGCTGGCTTAGGTGATCGTAGGGACCTAGAAACCTCTACCTTAGGTGATTGTGGGTCCAGGAAACTCTACCTTAGGCGAATGTTGGGTCCCAGGATGCTCTAGCTTAGGTCATTGTAGGGGGTCAGGAATCTCCCCTCGGGTGCTTATGGGGTCCCAGAAAACTCTAGGTTAGTTGTTTGTGAAGGCCCATGAAACGACCTTAGGTGATTACGGGGGCCAGGGAACCCTAGCTTGCATGACTGTGGCTGCCCAAGAAACTATACCTTACTGCTTCTAGGGGCCCAGGTAACTAGCTTAGGTGATTGTGAGGCCAGGAACCTCTATGTCAGTGACTGTGGTTGCCCCGTAAACACTACCTTAGGTGGTTGCGGGGTCCCAGGAAACTGTGCATTAGTTGACTGTGGGCCAGGGACCTCTGCCTATTAGTTGACCGTGGGGGCCCTGGAAACTAGACATTAGGTGATGGAGGTGGCCCAGGAAACTCGACTCTATGTGACCGTGAGACCCACGAAACTTGGCCTTATTTGATTGTGGGGGCCCAGATTATTGAACCTTAGGTATTTGGGGACCTGAGGTGTTCTACCTTAGGTGGTGATCCCAGGGCCCTTGGGAACGTCTATGTGAGGTGATTGTGAGGGCTCAGGAAACTCTACCTTAGGTGTTTGTGGGGGACCATGCATATGGATCTTAGGTGATTGTGGGAGGCCAGGATGTCTGCCTTAGTTAAGTTTGAGGGGGCCAGGAAACTCTGCCATAGGTGATTATGGGGGCTCGGGAATCTCTACCCGATGTGAATGTGGGGTAGAGGTAGTTCACCCTTAGGGTATCACCTCATCCTGAAGTGACGGTGGGAGCCACGATAATGTACCATAGTCGGTCGTGGGGGGCCAGGGTTGTCTACCTTAGTTGAGGATGACCCCCAGGAAACTTGCCTTAGGTGATTGTGGGGGCTTAGGGAAGTCCCCCTTAGGAGATTGTAAGGCCCTATGAATATCAGCCTTAGGTGATGTGTCCCAGCTCACCTGGAAACTCAGCCTTAGGTGATGTTGGTGGGTGGTGTGTGGTGGCGAGGCTAGGAGTCTCTACCTTTGGGGATTGTGTGGGCCCAGAAAACACAACCTTAGGTGATTGTGGGGGCCCAGAATGGTTTACCTTAGTTGATTGGATCATGGAAGGGCTAGGAAATTCTACCCTGTTGTTTGTGAGGACACTACCTTACCTGATTGTGGGGGTCCATGAAAGCACCCTTAGAAGATAGTGGGGGCCTGGGAAAATCTACCTTATATGATGACGGTGACCTAGGAAACTATACCTTAGGTGATTCTGGGCACTTGGGAAAATCAAACTTAAGTGATTGTGGGGCCCTAAACTCAAACTTAAGTGGCAGTGGGGTCCCGGGAAACTCTTCCTTGGTGATTGTGGGGCGCTGAAGATTGGACCTTAGGTGATTGTGGGATTCCAGGAATCTCTATGGAGGAGACTGTTGGCCAGAGAAACTCTATCTTATGTGTTTGTGGGGTTCCCCAAAAGTTGACCTCTGGTGATTATGAGCTTGGGAAACTCTACCTTAGGAGACGATGGTGGCCCAAGAAACGTGACCCTGGGAGATTGTGGAGGCCCGGAAAACTCCTTCTTGGTGACTTTGGGGACCCTGGAAGCTCGAGCTCTGGAGCTCGTGGAGGTGCTGGAAACTTGACTTCGCTGATAGTGGGGCCCCCAGAGACTGGACCTTAGGTGTTTGTAGGGGAACATATATCTATTCAGCCAAAGGTGATATTGGGATCCATGAATCTTGACATTAGACATCGTTGGGGCCCAGGACACTCGACCTTACAGGATTGTGGGGCCCAGGAGGGTGTAAGGTAGTTCATTCTCTGTGTTCTTTTGTGTTTTTTGCTTTTCTTCTTTGCGGTCCGCGGGCCTCTCACTGCTGTGGCCTCTCCCGTTGCGGAGCACAGGCTCCGGATGCGCAGGCCCAGCGGCCACGGCTCACGGGCCCAGCTGCTCCGCTCCGCGTGGGATCCTCCCGGACCGGGGCACGAACCCACATTCCCTGCATCGGCAGGCGGACTCTGAACCACTGCACCACCAGGGAAGCCTTAACGTAGTTGATTTTGTGGGGCATCAAATTGTACCTTATTCGACTTTGGGCACCCAGGACACTCTAGGTGATTGGGAGCCCAGAAAACTCTTAACTGATTGTGGGGGCCCAAGAAACACTAGCTCAGGTGATTGTGCTTCTTAGCTTGCCCTGTCTTCATTCATTGTTGGGTGCCTCGAGATTCCTCCCTATGTGATTGTGGGGACCAAAACCAATTATTGAGGTGATTGTAAACCCAGCAATACCCATCTTAGGTGATTGTGGCCTCTTGAAACTCTGCCTTATGTGACTGTGTGGGTCCAGGAAGGCTACCTTAGATGATTGTTACAAGAAATTCTACCCAGGAAACGCTAGAGTAGTGGCCCCCAACTGTACGTTATGTGATTGTAGTGGGCCATAAATCTCTTGCTTAGATGATTGTATGTCTAGGAAATGCTGCCTTTCGTGATTTGGGGGTGTTGAACACTCGAGCTTAGGAGATCGTGGCCACCCAGTAAACTATCTTACGTTATTGTGGGCCCAGGAAACTCGAGCTTAGGGGATTATAGGAGCAGGACATTGTACCTTAGTTCCCCGTGGGGGCCATGGAAGTATAAGAGGGATTTTGGTGCCCCAGGAAATCTTACTTTACGTCATTTAGGAGGCCCAGAAACCTAGCTTATGTGATTCTTGGGGGCTCGTGATACCCTATGTTAGGTGATTATGGGGGGTCAGGAATTCTACCTTAGGTGATAGTGGGGGCTGAGAAAACCCTAGTGGAGGTGACTGTGGCACCCTGGAGACTCTAGCTTAGGTGATTTGGGGGGTCCAGGAGCCTGTATGTTCGGTGGTTTTGGTCTCAGGAAAGTTTAGCTTTGGTGATTGTGGAGGCAGAGGTAGTAGCTTATGTCATTGTGGGGACCAAGGAAAGTGTACCTTAAGTGACGTTGATGGCCCGGAAACTTCTACCATAAGTGACTGTGGTGTCCAGAAGTCTCTCCCTTCGGTGATTGTGGGCACAAAACTCTTAGTTCGGTGACTGTGGGCCCAGGAGAGACGGCTTTAGGTGAGTGTGCGCTCCAGGGGATGGTACCTAAGTGAGTGTAATCCAAGCAAACTATACCATAATTGATGGTGGGGACCTAGGAAACTCCACCTTCGTTGATTTTGAGGGGCTAGAAACAAATCTAACTTAAGTGATGCTGTGTCCCAGGAACTCTCCCTTGGTGCGGGTGGGGGGCAGGAAACTCTAGCTTAGGTGTTTGTGGGTACTCCAGAAAATCTATTTTAGTTCATTGTGGGGTCCCAAATTTCTACCTTAGAACTGATGGTCGGGAGTCCAGAAAATTCTGCCTTAGGGGATTGTGGGAGCCCAGGAAACTCTCAAGTAGGTGACTGTGGCCCAAACTTTACCGAGATGGACGTGGTGGGTTAAAAACTCTACCTTAGGTGCCTGTGAGCCTAGGAGTGTCTAACTGAAAGGACTCTCTAGCTAGGCAGTTGGGCCAGGTAACTACCAGAGGTGATAGTGAGGGCCCAGGAAACTCTCCCTTAGGTATTGGGGGCCCAGGAAAATCTACCTCGGGTGGAAGTGGTCCCCGCAAACGTTACCTTAGGTGATTGTGGGCTCAGGAGACTCTTGCCTTAGGTGATTTTGGTGGGACTAGGAATATTCACCTTCAGTGACTGTGGGCCTAGGAAACTCTAGTTCTGGTGATCGGTGGTTGTGGACCAAGGAAATTCTACCTTGGGTGAGCGTTTGGCCAAAGGTAATTGTACCTTAGGTGACGGTGGGGACCCTAGAAAATCTACCGTGATTGTGGTGCCCAGGAAGCTCTAGTGTACGTGATCATGTGGGCCCTGAAAAGTCGACCGTAGGTGACCATGGTAGTTTGGGTAACTCTAACTTAGGTTATTGTGGTGGCCCAGGAACCCTACCTGAGTCCACTGAGGGACACAGAGAATTTACCTTAGTTGACTGGGGGGTGTACCAAGAAAGGTCTCACTTAGGTGATTGTAGGGCCAGAGAACCCTAGCTTAGGTGATTGTTGGTGCCCAAGAAACT
Source organism: Mesoplodon bidens (assembly GCF_964165515.1). Lineage (NCBI taxonomy): Eukaryota > Metazoa > Chordata > Mammalia > Artiodactyla > Ziphiidae > Mesoplodon > Mesoplodon bidens. The sequence goes on along the minus strand of NW_027671588.1, from coordinate 72,840 downwards.
CTCCCCTATGGCGGGGCAGAGGGCCAGGAAATTCTGTGTTAAGTGATTGTGGGGGACCAGGATAGTCTTCTTTAAGTAATTCTGTGGGGTTGACAGCTTATTACTTGAGGTGATTGTGGCCTCAGGAAAATCTAGCTATGGTGATGGTGGGGGCCCAGGAAACTCTACCTAGGTGATCTGGATGCCTGGAAATTCTGTGTAAGCAATGGCGGGGGCCTAATCAAATCTACCTTTAGGGCATTATGAGGCCCTGGAAACTTGACCTAGGTGTTGGGGGCTTAAGGAAACTATATCTTACGCGATAACGGTACCTGAGGAAATTCTATGTAGGTGATTGTGGGTGCCCAAGGAGAATCTAGCTGAGTTGATTATGGGGCCAGGATACTCCACCTTAGGTGATATGCGGGGGCTTGGAAAACTCTACGTTAGGTGTTGTGGGCTTCAGAAGTTCTACAGTGGGTGACCATGGCCTAAAGTCTACCTGAGGTGACTGTGGGGTGACTGTGGGGTTTCAGGGTTTCAGGAAACCCAGCCTTAGGGGACTGTGTGGTCCCAAGGAACTGTACGTTAGGTAATGTTGGGAGCACGGGAAAGTCTAACGTGGGGAGTCAGAAACCCGATCTTAGGTGATTGAGGGGACCCGGGAAATAACACCTTAGGTGATTGTCAGAGCCCAGGAAACTAGTGTGTGTTTGTGGGGGGCCAGAAAACTCTCCATTAGGTGATTTTGCGAGACCCCTATCTCTAACTTAGGGGATTTTGGAGGCCCAGGAAACAAATCCTAGGTGATTGCGGGTGCCCAAGAAACTGTACCTTAGGTAATTATGGGGGGTGGGTGTGGCAGGACATTCTCCCGTATGTGTTTGTAGAGGCTCAGGAAATAATCTTAGTTGATTTGGGGGCCTCGGAGTCACTAGTTTACCTGATCGTGGGGTCCCAGAACACTCGACATTAGGAGATTTGGGGACCCACGAAACGCTGGCTTAGGTGATCGTAGGGACCTAGAAACCTCTACCTTAGGTGATTGTGGGTCCAGGAAACTCTACCTTAGGCGAATGTTGGGTCCCAGGATGCTCTAGCTTAGGTCATTGTAGGGGGTCAGGAATCTCCCCTCGGGTGCTTATGGGGTCCCAGAAAACTCTAGGTTAGTTGTTTGTGAAGGCCCATGAAACGACCTTAGGTGATTACGGGGGCCAGGGAACCCTAGCTTGCATGACTGTGGCTGCCCAAGAAACTATACCTTACTGCTTCTAGGGGCCCAGGTAACTAGCTTAGGTGATTGTGAGGCCAGGAACCTCTATGTCAGTGACTGTGGTTGCCCCGTAAACACTACCTTAGGTGGTTGCGGGGTCCCAGGAAACTGTGCATTAGTTGACTGTGGGCCAGGGACCTCTGCCTATTAGTTGACCGTGGGGGCCCTGGAAACTAGACATTAGGTGATGGAGGTGGCCCAGGAAACTCGACTCTATGTGACCGTGAGACCCACGAAACTTGGCCTTATTTGATTGTGGGGGCCCAGATTATTGAACCTTAGGTATTTGGGGACCTGAGGTGTTCTACCTTAGGTGGTGATCCCAGGGCCCTTGGGAACGTCTATGTGAGGTGATTGTGAGGGCTCAGGAAACTCTACCTTAGGTGTTTGTGGGGGACCATGCATATGGATCTTAGGTGATTGTGGGAGGCCAGGATGTCTGCCTTAGTTAAGTTTGAGGGGGCCAGGAAACTCTGCCATAGGTGATTATGGGGGCTCGGGAATCTCTACCCGATGTGAATGTGGGGTAGAGGTAGTTCACCCTTAGGGTATCACCTCATCCTGAAGTGACGGTGGGAGCCACGATAATGTACCATAGTCGGTCGTGGGGGGCCAGGGTTGTCTACCTTAGTTGAGGATGACCCCCAGGAAACTTGCCTTAGGTGATTGTGGGGGCTTAGGGAAGTCCCCCTTAGGAGATTGTAAGGCCCTATGAATATCAGCCTTAGGTGATGTGTCCCAGCTCACCTGGAAACTCAGCCTTAGGTGATGTTGGTGGGTGGTGTGTGGTGGCGAGGCTAGGAGTCTCTACCTTTGGGGATTGTGTGGGCCCAGAAAACACAACCTTAGGTGATTGTGGGGGCCCAGAATGGTTTACCTTAGTTGATTGGATCATGGAAGGGCTAGGAAATTCTACCCTGTTGTTTGTGAGGACACTACCTTACCTGATTGTGGGGGTCCATGAAAGCACCCTTAGAAGATAGTGGGGGCCTGGGAAAATCTACCTTATATGATGACGGTGACCTAGGAAACTATACCTTAGGTGATTCTGGGCACTTGGGAAAATCAAACTTAAGTGATTGTGGGGCCCTAAACTCAAACTTAAGTGGCAGTGGGGTCCCGGGAAACTCTTCCTTGGTGATTGTGGGGCGCTGAAGATTGGACCTTAGGTGATTGTGGGATTCCAGGAATCTCTATGGAGGAGACTGTTGGCCAGAGAAACTCTATCTTATGTGTTTGTGGGGTTCCCCAAAAGTTGACCTCTGGTGATTATGAGCTTGGGAAACTCTACCTTAGGAGACGATGGTGGCCCAAGAAACGTGACCCTGGGAGATTGTGGAGGCCCGGAAAACTCCTTCTTGGTGACTTTGGGGACCCTGGAAGCTCGAGCTCTGGAGCTCGTGGAGGTGCTGGAAACTTGACTTCGCTGATAGTGGGGCCCCCAGAGACTGGACCTTAGGTGTTTGTAGGGGAACATATATCTATTCAGCCAAAGGTGATATTGGGATCCATGAATCTTGACATTAGACATCGTTGGGGCCCAGGACACTCGACCTTACAGGATTGTGGGGCCCAGGAGGGTGTAAGGTAGTTCATTCTCTGTGTTCTTTTGTGTTTTTTGCTTTTCTTCTTTGCGGTCCGCGGGCCTCTCACTGCTGTGGCCTCTCCCGTTGCGGAGCACAGGCTCCGGATGCGCAGGCCCAGCGGCCACGGCTCACGGGCCCAGCTGCTCCGCTCCGCGTGGGATCCTCCCGGACCGGGGCACGAACCCACATTCCCTGCATCGGCAGGCGGACTCTGAACCACTGCACCACCAGGGAAGCCTTAACGTAGTTGATTTTGTGGGGCATCAAATTGTACCTTATTCGACTTTGGGCACCCAGGACACTCTAGGTGATTGGGAGCCCAGAAAACTCTTAACTGATTGTGGGGGCCCAAGAAACACTAGCTCAGGTGATTGTGCTTCTTAGCTTGCCCTGTCTTCATTCATTGTTGGGTGCCTCGAGATTCCTCCCTATGTGATTGTGGGGACCAAAACCAATTATTGAGGTGATTGTAAACCCAGCAATACCCATCTTAGGTGATTGTGGCCTCTTGAAACTCTGCCTTATGTGACTGTGTGGGTCCAGGAAGGCTACCTTAGATGATTGTTACAAGAAATTCTACCCAGGAAACGCTAGAGTAGTGGCCCCCAACTGTACGTTATGTGATTGTAGTGGGCCATAAATCTCTTGCTTAGATGATTGTATGTCTAGGAAATGCTGCCTTTCGTGATTTGGGGGTGTTGAACACTCGAGCTTAGGAGATCGTGGCCACCCAGTAAACTATCTTACGTTATTGTGGGCCCAGGAAACTCGAGCTTAGGGGATTATAGGAGCAGGACATTGTACCTTAGTTCCCCGTGGGGGCCATGGAAGTATAAGAGGGATTTTGGTGCCCCAGGAAATCTTACTTTACGTCATTTAGGAGGCCCAGAAACCTAGCTTATGTGATTCTTGGGGGCTCGTGATACCCTATGTTAGGTGATTATGGGGGGTCAGGAATTCTACCTTAGGTGATAGTGGGGGCTGAGAAAACCCTAGTGGAGGTGACTGTGGCACCCTGGAGACTCTAGCTTAGGTGATTTGGGGGGTCCAGGAGCCTGTATGTTCGGTGGTTTTGGTCTCAGGAAAGTTTAGCTTTGGTGATTGTGGAGGCAGAGGTAGTAGCTTATGTCATTGTGGGGACCAAGGAAAGTGTACCTTAAGTGACGTTGATGGCCCGGAAACTTCTACCATAAGTGACTGTGGTGTCCAGAAGTCTCTCCCTTCGGTGATTGTGGGCACAAAACTCTTAGTTCGGTGACTGTGGGCCCAGGAGAGACGGCTTTAGGTGAGTGTGCGCTCCAGGGGATGGTACCTAAGTGAGTGTAATCCAAGCAAACTATACCATAATTGATGGTGGGGACCTAGGAAACTCCACCTTCGTTGATTTTGAGGGGCTAGAAACAAATCTAACTTAAGTGATGCTGTGTCCCAGGAACTCTCCCTTGGTGCGGGTGGGGGGCAGGAAACTCTAGCTTAGGTGTTTGTGGGTGCTCCAGAAAATCTATTTTAGTTCATTGTGGGGTCCCAAATTTCTACCTTAGAACTGATGGTCGGGAGTCCAGAAAATTCTGCCTTAGGGGATTGTGGGAGCCCAGGAAACTCTCAAGTAGGTGACTGTGGCCCAAACTTTACCGAGATGGACGTGGTGGGTTAAAAACTCTACCTTAGGTGCCTGTGAGCCTAGGAGTGTCTAACTGAAAGGACTCTCTAGCTAGGCAGTTGGGCCAGGTAACTACCAGAGGTGATAGTGAGGGCCCAGGAAACTCTCCCTTAGGTATTGGGGGCCCAGGAAAATCTACCTCGGGTGGAAGTGGTCCCCGCAAACGTTACCTTAGGTGATTGTGGGCTCAGGAGACTCTTGCCTTAGGTGATTTTGGTGGGACTAGGAATATTCACCTTCAGTGACTGTGGGCCTAGGAAACTCTAGTTCTGGTGATCGGTGGTTGTGGACCAAGGAAATTCTACCTTGGGTGAGCGTTTGGCCAAAGGTAATTGTACCTTAGGTGACGGTGGGGACCCTAGAAAATCTACCGTGATTGTGGTGCCCAGGAAGCTCTAGTGTACGTGATCATGTGGGCCCTGAAAAGTCGACCGTAGGTGACCATGGTAGTTTGGGTAACTCTAACTTAGGTTATTGTGGTGGCCCAGGAACCCTACCTGAGTCCACTGAGGGACACAGAGAATTTACCTTAGTTGACTGGGGGGTGTACCAAGAAAGGTCTCACTTAGGTGATTGTAGGGCCAGAGAACCCTAGCTTAGGTGATTGTTGGTGCCCAAGAAACTCTCCCCTATGGCGGGGCAGAGGGCCAGGAAATTCTGTGTTAAGTGATTGTGGGGGACCAGGATAGTCTTCTTTAAGTAATTCTGTGGGGTTGACAGCTTATTACTTGAGGTGATTGTGGCCTCAGGAAAATCTAGCTATGGTGATGGTGGGGGCCCAGGAAACTCTACCTAGGTGATCTGGATGCCTGGAAATTCTGTGTAAGCAATGGCGGGGGCCTAATCAAATCTACCTTTAGGGCATTATGAGGCCCTGGAAACTTGACCTAGGTGTTGGGGGCTTAAGGAAACTATATCTTACGCGATAACGGTACCTGAGGAAATTCTATGTAGGTGATTGTGGGTGCCCAAGGAGAATCTAGCTGAGTTGATTATGGGGCCAGGATACTCCACCTTAGGTGATATGCGGGGGCTTGGAAAACTCTACGTTAGGTGTTGTGGGCTTCAGAAGTTCTACAGTGGGTGACCATGGCCTAAAGTCTACCTGAGGTGACTGTGGGGTGACTGTGGGGTTTCAGGGTTTCAGGAAACCCAGCCTTAGGGGACTGTGTGGTCCCAAGGAACTGTACGTTAGGTAATGTTGGGAGCACGGGAAAGTCTAACGTGGGGAGTCAGAAACCCGATCTTAGGTGATTGAGGGGACCCGGGAAATAACACCTTAGGTGATTGTCAGAGCCCAGGAAACTAGTGTGTGTTTGTGGGGGGCCAGAAAACTCTCCATTAGGTGATTTTGCGAGACCCCTATCTCTAACTTAGGGGATTTTGGAGGCCCAGGAAACAAATCCTAGGTGATTGCGGGTGCCCAAGAAACTGTACCTTAGGTAATTATGGGGGGTGGGTGTGGCAGGACATTCTCCCGTATGTGTTTGTAGAGGCTCAGGAAATAATCTTAGTTGATTTGGGGGCCTCGGAGTCACTAGTTTACCTGATCGTGGGGTCCCAGAACACTCGACATTAGGAGATTTGGGGACCCACGAAACGCTGGCTTAGGTGATCGTAGGGACCTAGAAACCTCTACCTTAGGTGATTGTGGGTCCAGGAAACTCTACCTTAGGCGAATGTTGGGTCCCAGGATGCTCTAGCTTAGGTCATTGTAGGGGGTCAGGAATCTCCCCTCGGGTGCTTATGGGGTCCCAGAAAACTCTAGGTTAGTTGTTTGTGAAGGCCCATGAAACGACCTTAGGTGATTACGGGGGCCAGGGAACCCTAGCTTGCATGACTGTGGCTGCCCAAGAAACTATACCTTACTGCTTCTAGGGGCCCAGGTAACTAGCTTAGGTGATTGTGAGGCCAGGAACCTCTATGTCAGTGACTGTGGTTGCCCCGTAAACACTACCTTAGGTGGTTGCGGGGTCCCAGGAAACTGTGCATTAGTTGACTGTGGGCCAGGGACCTCTGCCTATTAGTTGACCGTGGGGGCCCTGGAAACTAGACATTAGGTGATGGAGGTGGCCCAGGAAACTCGACTCTATGTGACCGTGAGACCCACGAAACTTGGCCTTATTTGATTGTGGGGGCCCAGATTATTGAACCTTAGGTATTTGGGGACCTGAGGTGTTCTACCTTAGGTGGTGATCCCAGGGCCCTTGGGAACGTCTATGTGAGGTGATTGTGAGGGCTCAGGAAACTCTACCTTAGGTGTTTGTGGGGGACCATGCATATGGATCTTAGGTGATTGTGGGAGGCCAGGATGTCTGCCTTAGTTAAGTTTGAGGGGGCCAGGAAACTCTGCCATAGGTGATTATGGGGGCTCGGGAATCTCTACCCGATGTGAATGTGGGGTAGAGGTAGTTCACCCTTAGGGTATCACCTCATCCTGAAGTGACGGTGGGAGCCACGATAATGTACCATAGTCGGTCGTGGGGGGCCAGGGTTGTCTACCTTAGTTGAGGATGACCCCCAGGAAACTTGCCTTAGGTGATTGTGGGGGCTTAGGGAAGTCCCCCTTAGGAGATTGTAAGGCCCTATGAATATCAGCCTTAGGTGATGTGTCCCAGCTCACCTGGAAACTCAGCCTTAGGTGATGTTGGTGGGTGGTGTGTGGTGGCGAGGCTAGGAGTCTCTACCTTTGGGGATTGTGTGGGCCCAGAAAACACAACCTTAGGTGATTGTGGGGGCCCAGAATGGTTTACCTTAGTTGATTGGATCATGGAAGGGCTAGGAAATTCTACCCTGTTGTTTGTGAGGACACTACCTTACCTGATTGTGGGGGTCCATGAAAGCACCCTTAGAAGATAGTGGGGGCCTGGGAAAATCTACCTTATATGATGACGGTGACCTAGGAAACTATACCTTAGGTGATTCTGGGCACTTGGGAAAATCAAACTTAAGTGATTGTGGGGCCCTAAACTCAAACTTAAGTGGCAGTGGGGTCCCGGGAAACTCTTCCTTGGTGATTGTGGGGCGCTGAAGATTGGACCTTAGGTGATTGTGGGATTCCAGGAATCTCTATGGAGGAGACTGTTGGCCAGAGAAACTCTATCTTATGTGTTTGTGGGGTTCCCCAAAAGTTGACCTCTGGTGATTATGAGCTTGGGAAACTCTACCTTAGGAGACGATGGTGGCCCAAGAAACGTGACCCTGGGAGATTGTGGAGGCCCGGAAAACTCCTTCTTGGTGACTTTGGGGACCCTGGAAGCTCGAGCTCTGGAGCTCGTGGAGGTGCTGGAAACTTGACTTCGCTGATAGTGGGGCCCCCAGAGACTGGACCTTAGGTGTTTGTAGGGGAACATATATCTATTCAGCCAAAGGTGATATTGGGATCCATGAATCTTGACATTAGACATCGTTGGGGCCCAGGACACTCGACCTTACAGGACTGTGGGGCCCAGGAGGGTGTAAGGTAGTTCATTCTCTGTGTTCTTTTGTGTTTTTTGCTTTTCTTCTTTGCGGTCCGCGGGCCTCTCACTGCTGTGGCCTCTCCCGTTGCGGAGCACAGGCTCCGGATGCGCAGGCCCAGCGGCCACGGCTCACGGGCCCAGCTGCTCCGCTCCGCGTGGGATCCTCCCGGACCGGGGCACGAACCCACATTCCCTGCATCGGCAGGCGGACTCTGAACCACTGCACCACCAGGGAAGCCTTAACGTAGTTGATTTTGTGGGGCATCAAATTGTACCTTATTCGACTTTGGGCACCCAGGACACTCTAGGTGATTGGGAGCCCAGAAAACTCTTAACTGATTGTGGGGGCCCAAGAAACACTAGCTCAGGTGATTGTGCTTCTTAGCTTGCCCTGTCTTCATTCATTGTTGGGTGCCTCGAGATTCCTCCCTATGTGATTGTGGGGACCAAAACCAATTATTGAGGTGATTGTAAACCCAGCAATACCCATCTTAGGTGATTGTGGCCTCTTGAAACTCTGCCTTATGTGACTGTGTGGGTCCAGGAAGGCTACCTTAGATGATTGTTACAAGAAATTCTACCCAGGAAACGCTAGAGTAGTGGCCCCCAACTGTACGTTATGTGATTGTAGTGGGCCATAAATCTCTTGCTTAGATGATTGTATGTCTAGGAAATGCTGCCTTTCGTGATTTGGGGGTGTTGAACACTCGAGCTTAGGAGATCGTGGCCACCCAGTAAACTATCTTACGTTATTGTGGGCCCAGGAAACTCGAGCTTAGGGGATTATAGGAGCAGGACATTGTACCTTAGTTCCCCGTGGGGGCCATGGAAGTATAAGAGGGATTTTGGTGCCCCAGGAAATCTTACTTTACGTCATTTAGGAGGCCCAGAAACCTAGCTTATGTGATTCTTGGGGGCTCGTGATACCCTATGTTAGGTGATTATGGGGGGTCAGGAATTCTACCTTAGGTGATAGTGGGGGCTGAGAAAACCCTAGTGGAGGTGACTGTGGCACCCTGGAGACTCTAGCTTAGGTGATTTGGGGGGTCCAGGAGCCTGTATGTTCGGTGGTTTTGGTCTCAGGAAAGTTTAGCTTTGGTGATTGTGGAGGCAGAGGTAGTAGCTTATGTCATTGTGGGGACCAAGGAAAGTGTACCTTAAGTGACGTTGATGGCCCGGAAACTTCTACCATAAGTGACTGTGGTGTCCAGAAGTCTCTCCCTTCGGTGATTGTGGGCACAAAACTCTTAGTTCGGTGACTGTGGGCCCAGGAGAGACGGCTTTAGGTGAGTGTGCGCTCCAGGGGATGGTACCTAAGTGAGTGTAATCCAAGCAAACTATACCATAATTGATGGTGGGGACCTAGGAAACTCCACCTTCGTTGATTTTGAGGGGCTAGAAACAAATCTAACTTAAGTGATGCTGTGTCCCAGGAACTCTCCCTTGGTGCGGGTGGGGGGCAGGAAACTCTAGCTTAGGTGTTTGTGGGTGCTCCAGAAAATCTATTTTAGTTCATTGTGGGGTCCCAAATTTCTACCTTAGAACTGATGGTCGGGAGTCCAGAAAATTCTGCCTTAGGGGATTGTGGGAGCCCAGGAAACTCTCAAGTAGGTGACTGTGGCCCAAACTTTACCGAGATGGACGTGGTGGGTTAAAAACTCTACCGTAGGTGCCTGTGAGCCTAGGAGTGTCTAACTGAAAGGACTCTCTAGCTAGGCAGTTGGGCCAGGTAACTACCAGAGGTGATAGTGAGGGCCCAGGAAACTCTCCCTTAGGTATTGGGGGCCCAGGAAAATCTACCTCGGGTGGAAGTGGTCCCCGCAAACGTTACCTTAGGTGATTGTGGGCTCAGGAGACTCTTGCCTTAGGTGATTTTGGTGGGACTAGGAATATTCACCTTCAGTGACTGTGGGCCTAGGAAACTCTAGTTCTGGTGATCGGTGGTTGTGGACCAAGGAAATTCTACCTTGGGTGAGCGTTTGGCCAAAGGTAATTGTACCTTAGGTGACGGTGGGGACCCTAGAAAATCTACCGTGATTGTGGTGCCCAGGAAGCTCTAGTGTACGTGATCATGTGGGCCCTGAAAAGTCGACCGTAGGTGACCATGGTAGTTTGGGTAACTCTAACTTAGGTTATTGTGGTGGCCCAGGAACCCTACCTGAGTCCACTGAGGGACACAGAGAATTTACCTTAGTTGACTGGGGGGTGTACCAAGAAAGGTCTCACTTAGGTGATTGTAGGGCCAGAGAACCCTAGCTTAGGTGATTGTTGGTGCCCAAGAAACTCTCCCCTATGGCGGGGCAGAGGGCCAGGAAATTCTGTGTTAAGTGATTGTGGGGGACCAGGATAGTCTTCTTTAAGTAATTCTGTGGGGTTGACAGCTTATTACTTGAGGTGATTGTGGCCTCAGGAAAATCTAGCTATGGTGATGGTGGGGGCCCAGGAAACTCTACCTAGGTGATCTGGATGCCTGGAAATTCTGTGTAAGCAATGGCGGGGGCCTAATCAAATCTACCTTTAGGGCATTATGAGGCCCTGGAAACTTGACCTAGGTGTTGGGGGCTTAAGGAAACTATATCTTACGCGATAACGGTACCTGAGGAAATTCTATGTAGGTGATTGTGGGTGCCCAAGGAGAATCTAGCTGAGTTGATTATGGGGCCAGGATACTCCACCTTAGGTGATATGCGGGGGCTTGGAAAACTCTACGTTAGGTGTTGTGGGCTTCAGAAGTTCTACAGTGGGTGACCATGGCCTAAAGTCTACCTGAGGTGACTGTGGGGTGACTGTGGGGTTTCAGGGTTTCAGGAAACCCAGCCTTAGGGGACTGTGTGGTCCCAAGGAACTGTACGTTAGGTAATGTTGGGAGCACGGGAAAGTCTAACGTGGGGAGTCAGAAACCCGATCTTAGGTGATTGAGGGGACCCGGGAAATAACACCTTAGGTGATTGTCAGAGCCCAGGAAACTAGTGTGTGTTTGTGGGGGGCCAGAAAACTCTCCATTAGGTGATTTTGCGAGACCCCTATCTCTAACTTAGGGGATTTTGGAGGCCCAGGAAACAAATCCTAGGTGATTGCGGGTGCCCAAGAAACTGTACCTTAGGTAATTATGGGGGGGTGGGTGTGGCAGGACATTCTCCCGTATGTGTTTGTAGAGGCTCAGGAAATAATCTTAGTTGATTTGGGGGCCTCGGAGTCACTAGTTTACCTGATCGTGGGGTCCCAGAACACTCGACATTAGGAGATTTGGGGACCCACGAAACGCTGGCTTAGGTGATCGTAGGGACCTAGAAACCTCTACCTTAGGTGATTGTGGGTCCAGGAAACTCTACCTTAGGCGAATGTTGGGTCCCAGGATGCTCTAGCTTAGGTCATTGTAGGGGGTCAGGAATCTCCCCTCGGGTGCTTATGGGGTCCCAGAAAACTCTAGGTTAGTTGTTTGTGAAGGCCCATGAAACGACCTTAGGTGATTACGGGGGCCAGGGAACCCTAGCTTGCATGACTGTGGCTGCCCAAGAAACTATACCTTACTGCTTCTAGGGGCCCAGGTAACTAGCTTAGGTGATTGTGAGGCCAGGAACCTCTATGTCAGTGACTGTGGTTGCCCCGTAAACACTACCTTAGGTGGTTGCGGGGTCCCAGGAAACTGTGCATTAGTTGACTGTGGGCCAGGGACCTCTGCCTATTAGTTGACCGTGGGGGCCCTGGAAACTAGACATTAGGTGATGGAGGTGGCCCAGGAAACTCGACTCTATGTGACCGTGAGACCCACGAAACTTGGCCTTATTTGATTGTGGGGGCCCAGATTATTGAACCTTAGGTATTTGGGGACCTGAGGTGTTCTACCTTAGGTGGTGATCCCAGGGCCCTTGGGAACGTCTATGTGAGGTGATTGTGAGGGCTCAGGAAACTCTACCTTAGGTGTTTGTGGGGGACCATGCATATGGATCTTAGGTGATTGTGGGAGGCCAGGATGTCTGCCTTAGTTAAGTTTGAGGGGGCCAGGAAACTCTGCCATAGGTGATTATGGGGGCTCGGGAATCTCTACCCGATGTGAATGTGGGGTAGAGGTAGTTCACCCTTAGGGTATCACCTCATCCTGAAGTGACGGTGGGAGCCACGATAATGTACCATAGTCGGTCGTGGGGGGCCAGGGTTGTCTACCTTAGTTGAGGATGACCCCCAGGAAACTTGCCTTAGGTGATTGTGGGGGCTTAGGGAAGTCCCCCTTAGGAGATTGTAAGGCCCTATGAATATCAGCCTTAGGTGATGTGTCCCAGCTCACCTGGAAACTCAGCCTTAGGTGATGTTGGTGGGTGGTGTGTGGTGGCGAGGCTAGGAGTCTCTACCTTTGGGGATTGTGTGGGCCCAGAAAACACAACCTTAGGTGATTGTGGGGGCCCAGAATGGTTTACCTTAGTTGATTGGATCATGGAAGGGCTAGGAAATTCTACCCTGTTGTTTGTGAGGACACTACCTTACCTGATTGTGGGGGTCCATGAAAGCACCCTTAGAAGATAGTGGGGGCCTGGGAAAATCTACCTTATATGATGACGGTGACCTAGGAAACTATACCTTAGGTGATTCTGGGCACTTGGGAAAATCAAACTTAAGTGATTGTGGGGCCCTAAACTCAAACTTAAGTGGCAGTGGGGTCCCGGGAAACTCTTCCTTGGTGATTGTGGGGCGCTGAAGATTGGACCTTAGGTGATTGTGGGATTCCAGGAATCTCTATGGAGGAGACTGTTGGCCAGAGAAACTCTATCTTATGTGTTTGTGGGGTTCCCCAAAAGTTGACCTCTGGTGATTATGAGCTTGGGAAACTCTACCTTAGGAGACGATGGTGGCCCAAGAAACGTGACCCTGGGAGATTGTGGAGGCCCGGAAAACTCCTTCTTGGTGACTTTGGGGACCCTGGAAGCTCGAGCTCTGGAGCTCGTGGAGGTGCTGGAAACTTGACTTCGCTGATAGTGGGGCCCCCAGAGACTGGACCTTAGGTGTTTGTAGGGGAACATATATCTATTCAGCCAAAGGTGATATTGGGATCCATGAATCTTGACATTAGACATCGTTGGGGCCCAGGACACTCGACCTTACAGGATTGTGGGGCCCAGGAGGGTGTAAGGTAGTTCATTCTCTGTGTTCTTTTGTGTTTTTTGCTTTTCTTCTTTGCGGTCCGCGGGCCTCTCACTGCTGTGGCCTCTCCCGTTGCGGAGCACAGGCTCCGGATGCGCAGGCCCAGCGGCCACGGCTCACGGGCCCAGCTGCTCCGCTCCGCGTGGGATCCTCCCGGACCGGGGCACGAACCCACATTCCCTGCATCGGCAGGCGGACTCTGAACCACTGCACCACCAGGGAAGCCTTAACGTAGTTGATTTTGTGGGGCATCAAATTGTACCTTATTCGACTTTGGGCACCCAGGACACTCTAGGTGATTGGGAGCCCAGAAAACTCTTAACTGATTGTGGGGGCCCAAGAAACACTAGCTCAGGTGATTGTGCTTCTTAGCTTGCCCTGTCTTCACTCATTGTTGGGTGCCTCGAGATTCCTCCCTATGTGATTGTGGGGACCAAAACCAATTATTGAGGTGATTGTAAACCCAGCAATACCCATCTTAGGTGATTGTGGCCTCTTGAAACTCTGCCTTATGTGACTGTGTGGGTCCAGGAAGGCTACCTTAGATGATTGTTACAAGAAATTCTACCCAGGAAACGCTAGAGTAGTGGCCCCCAACTGTACGTTATGTGATTGTAGTGGGCCATAAATCTCTTGCTTAGATGATTGTATGTCTAGGAAATGCTGCCTTTCGTGATTTGGGGGTGTTGAACACTCGAGCTTAGGAGATCGTGGCCACCCAGTAAACTATCTTACGTTATTGTGGGCCCAGGAAACTCGAGCTTAGGGGATTATAGGAGCAGGACATTGTACCTTAGTTCCCCGTGGGGGCCATGGAAGTATAAGAGGGATTTTGGTGCCCCAGGAAATCTTACTTTACGTCATTTAGGAGGCCCAGAAACCTAGCTTATGTGATTCTTGGGGGCTCGTGATACCCTATGTTAGGTGATTATGGGGGGTCAGGAATTCTACCTTAGGTGATAGTGGGGGCTGAGAAAACCCTAGTGGAGGTGACTGTGGCACCCTGGAGACTCTAGCTTAGGTGATTTGGGGGGTCCAGGAGCCTGTATGTTCGGTGGTTTTGGTCTCAGGAAAGTTTAGCTTTGGTGATTGTGGAGGCAGAGGTAGTAGCTTATGTCATTGTGGGGACCAAGGAAAGTGTACCTTAAGTGACGTTGATGGCCCGGAAACTTCTACCATAAGTGACTGTGGTGTCCAGAAGTCTCTCCCTTCGGTGATTGTGGGCACAAAACTCTTAGTTCGGTGACTGTGGGCCCAGGAGAGACGGCTTTAGGTGAGTGTGCGCTCCAGGGGATGGTACCTAAGTGAGTGTAATCCAAGCAAACTATACCATAATTGATGGTGGGGACCTAGGAAACTCCACCTTCGTTGATTTTGAGGGGCTAGAAACAAATCTAACTTAAGTGATGCTGTGTCCCAGGAACTCTCCCTTGGTGCGGGTGGGGGGCAGGAAACTCTAGCTTAGGTGTTTGTGGGTGCTCCAGAAAATCTATTTTAGTTCATTGTGGGGTCCCAAATTTCTACCTTAGAACTGATGGTCGGGAGTCCAGAAAATTCTGCCTTAGGGGATTGTGGGAGCCCAGGAAACTCTCAAGTAGGTGACTGTGGCCCAAACTTTACCGAGATGGACGTGGTGGGTTAAAAACTCTACCGTAGGTGCCTGTGAGCCTAGGAGTGTCTAACTGAAAGGACTCTCTAGCTAGGCAGTTGGGCCAGGTAACTACCAGAGGTGATAGTGAGGGCCCAGGAAACTCTCCCTTAGGTATTGGGGGCCCAGGAAAATCTACCTCGGGTGGAAGTGGTCCCCGCAAACGTTACCTTAGGTGATTGTGGGCTCAGGAGACTCTTGCCTTAGGTGATTTTGGTGGGACTAGGAATATTCACCTTCAGTGACTGTGGGCCTAGGAAACTCTAGTTCTGGTGATCGGTGGTTGTGGACCAAGGAAATTCTACCTTGGGTGAGCGTTTGGCCAAAGGTAATTGTACCTTAGGTGACGGTGGGGACCCTAGAAAATCTACCGTGATTGTGGTGCCCAGGAAGCTCTAGTGTACGTGATCATGTGGGCCCTGAAAAGTCGACCGTAGGTGACCATGGTAGTTTGGGTAACTCTAACTTAGGTTATTGTGGTGGCCCAGGAACCCTACCTGAGTCCACTGAGGGACACAGAGAATTTACCTTAGTTGACTGGGGGGTGTACCAAGAAAGGTCTCACTTAGGTGATTGTAGGGCCAGAGAACCCTAGCTTAGGTGATTGTTGGTGCCCAAGAAACTCTCCCCTATGGCGGGGCAGAGGGCCAGGAAATTCTGTGTTAAGTGATTGTGGGGGACCAGGATAGTCTTCTTTAAGTAATTCTGTGGGGTTGACAGCTTATTACTTGAGGTGATTGTGGCCTCAGGAAAATCTAGCTATGGTGATGGTGGGGGCCCAGGAAACTCTACCTAGGTGATCTGGATGCCTGGAAATTCTGTGTAAGCAATGGCGGGGGCCTAATCAAATCTACCTTTAGGGCATTATGAGGCCCTGGAAACTTGACCTAGGTGTTGGGGGCTTAAGGAAACTATATCTTACGCGATAACGGTACCTGAGGAAATTCTATGTAGGTGATTGTGGGTGCCCAAGGAGAATCTAGCTGAGTTGATTATGGGGCCAGGATACTCCACCTTAGGTGATATGCGGGGGCTTGGAAAACTCTACGTTAGGTGTTGTGGGCTTCAGAAGTTCTACAGTGGGTGACCATGGCCTAAAGTCTACCTGAGGTGACTGTGGGGTGACTGTGGGGTTTCAGGGTTTCAGGAAACCCAGCCTTAGGGGACTGTGTGGTCCCAAGGAACTGTACGTTAGGTAATGTTGGGAGCACGGGAAAGTCTAACGTGGGGAGTCAGAAACCCGATCTTAGGTGATTGAGGGGACCCGGGAAATAACACCTTAGGTGATTGTCAGAGCCCAGGAAACTAGTGTGTGTTTGTGGGGGGCCAGAAAACTCTCCATTAGGTGATTTTGCGAGACCCCTATCTCTAACTTAGGGGATTTTGGAGGCCCAGGAAACAAATCCTAGGTGATTGCGGGTGCCCAAGAAACTGTACCTTAGGTAATTATGGGGGGTGGGTGTGGCAGGACATTCTCCCGTATGTGTTTGTAGAGGCTCAGGAAATAATCTTAGTTGATTTGGGGGCCTCGGAGTCACTAGTTTACCTGATCGTGGGGTCCCAGAACACTCGACATTAGGAGATTTGGGGACCCACGAAACGCTGGCTTAGGTGATCGTAGGGACCTAGAAACCTCTACCTTAGGTGATTGTGGGTCCAGGAAACTCTACCTTAGGCGAATGTTGGGTCCCAGGATGCTCTAGCTTAGGTCATTGTAGGGGGTCAGGAATCTCCCCTCGGGTGCTTATGGGGTCCCAGAAAACTCTAGGTTAGTTGTTTGTGAAGGCCCATGAAACGACCTTAGGTGATTACGGGGGCCAGGGAACCCTAGCTTGCATGACTGTGGCTGCCCAAGAAACTATACCTTACTGCTTCTAGGGGCCCAGGTAACTAGCTTAGGTGATTGTGAGGCCAGGAACCTCTATGTCAGTGACTGTGGTTGCCCCGTAAACACTACCTTAGGTGGTTGCGGGGTCCCAGGAAACTGTGCATTAGTTGACTGTGGGCCAGGGACCTCTGCCTATTAGTTGACCGTGGGGGCCCTGGAAACTAGACATTAGGTGATGGAGGTGGCCCAGGAAACTCGACTCTATGTGACCGTGAGACCCACGAAACTTGGCCTTATTTGATTGTGGGGGCCCAGATTATTGAACCTTAGGTATTTGGGGACCTGAGGTGTTCTACCTTAGGTGGTGATCCCAGGGCCCTTGGGAACGTCTATGTGAGGTGATTGTGAGGGCTCAGGAAACTCTACCTTAGGTGTTTGTGGGGGACCATGCATATGGATCTTAGGTGATTGTGGGAGGCCAGGATGTCTGCCTTAGTTAAGTTTGAGGGGGCCAGGAAACTCTGCCATAGGTGATTATGGGGGCTCGGGAATCTCTACCCGATGTGAATGTGGGGTAGAGGTAGTTCACCCTTAGGGTATCACCTCATCCTGAAGTGACGGTGGGAGCCACGATAATGTACCATAGTCGGTCGTGGGGGGCCAGGGTTGTCTACCTTAGTTGAGGATGACCCCCAGGAAACTTGCCTTAGGTGATTGTGGGGGCTTAGGGAAGTCCCCCTTAGGAGATTGTAAGGCCCTATGAATATCAGCCTTAGGTGATGTGTCCCAGCTCACCTGGAAACTCAGCCTTAGGTGATGTTGGTGGGTGGTGTGTGGTGGCGAGGCTAGGAGTCTCTACCTTTGGGGATTGTGTGGGCCCAGAAAACACAACCTTAGGTGATTGTGGGGGCCCAGAATGGTTTACCTTAGTTGATTGGATCATGGAAGGGCTAGGAAATTCTACCCTGTTGTTTGTGAGGACACTACCTTACCTGATTGTGGGGGTCCATGAAAGCACCCTTAGAAGATAGTGGGGGCCTGGGAAAATCTACCTTATATGATGACGGTGACCTAGGAAACTATACCTTAGGTGATTCTGGGCACTTGGGAAAATCAAACTTAAGTGATTGTGGGGCCCTAAACTCAAACTTAAGTGGCAGTGGGGTCCCGGGAAACTCTTCCTTGGTGATTGTGGGGCGCTGAAGATTGGACCTTAGGTGATTGTGGGATTCCAGGAATCTCTATGGAGGAGACTGTTGGCCAGAGAAACTCTATCTTATGTGTTTGTGGGGTTCCCCAAAAGTTGACCTCTGGTGATTATGAGCTTGGGAAACTCTACCTTAGGAGACGATGGTGGCCCAAGAAACGTGACCCTGGGAGATTGTGGAGGCCCGGAAAACTCCTTCTTGGTGACTTTGGGGACCCTGGAAGCTCGAGCTCTGGAGCTCGTGGAGGTGCTGGAAACTTGACTTCGCTGATAGTGGGGCCCCCAGAGACTGGACCTTAGGTGTTTGTAGGGGAACATATATCTATTCAGCCAAAGGTGATATTGGGATCCATGAATCTTGACATTAGACATCGTTGGGGCCCAGGACACTCGACCTTACAGGATTGTGGGGCCCAGGAGGGTGTAAGGTAGTTCATTCTCTGTGTTCTTTTGTGTTTTTTGCTTTTCTTCTTTGCGGTCCGCGGGCCTCTCACTGCTGTGGCCTCTCCCGTTGCGGAGCACAGGCTCCGGATGCGCAGGCCCAGCGGCCACGGCTCACGGGCCCAGCTGCTCCGCTCCGCGTGGGATCCTCCCGGACCGGGGCACGAACCCACATTCCCTGCATCGGCAGGCGGACTCTGAACCACTGCACCACCAGGGAAGCCTTAACGTAGTTGATTTTGTGGGGCATCAAATTGTACCTTATTCGACTTTGGGCACCCAGGACACTCTAGGTGATTGGGAGCCCAGAAAACTCTTAACTGATTGTGGGGGCCCAAGAAACACTAGCTCAGGTGATTGTGCTTCTTAGCTTGCCCTGTCTTCATTCATTGTTGGGTGCCTCGAGATTCCTCCCTATGTGATTGTGGGGACCAAAACCAATTATTGAGGTGATTGTAAACCCAGCAATACCCATCTTAGGTGATTGTGGCCTCTTGAAACTCTGCCTTATGTGACTGTGTGGGTCCAGGAAGGCTACCTTAGATGATTGTTACAAGAAATTCTACCCAGGAAACGCTAGAGTAGTGGCCCCCAACTGTACGTTATGTGATTGTAGTGGGCCATAAATCTCTTGCTTAGATGATTGTATGTCTAGGAAATGCTGCCTTTCGTGATTTGGGGGTGTTGAACACTCGAGCTTAGGAGATCGTGGCCACCCAGTAAACTATCTTACGTTATTGTGGGCCCAGGAAACTCGAGCTTAGGGGATTATAGGAGCAGGACATTGTACCTTAGTTCCCCGTGGGGGCCATGGAAGTATAAGAGGGATTTTGGTGCCCCAGGAAATCTTACTTTACGTCATTTAGGAGGCCCAGAAACCTAGCTTATGTGATTCTTGGGGGCTCGTGATACCCTATGTTAGGTGATTATGGGGGGTCAGGAATTCTACCTTAGGTGATAGTGGGGGCTGAGAAAACCCTAGTGGAGGTGACTGTGGCACCCTGGAGACTCTAGCTTAGGTGATTTGGGGGGTCCAGGAGCCTGTATGTTCGGTGGTTTTGGTCTCAGGAAAGTTTAGCTTTGGTGATTGTGGAGGCAGAGGTAGTAGCTTATGTCATTGTGGGGACCAAGGAAAGTGTACCTTAAGTGACGTTGATGGCCCGGAAACTTCTACCATAAGTGACTGTGGTGTCCAGAAGTCTCTCCCTTCGGTGATTGTGGGCACAAAACTCTTAGTTCGGTGACTGTGGGCCCAGGAGAGACGGCTTTAGGTGAGTGTGCGCTCCAGGGGATGGTACCTAAGTGAGTGTAATCCAAGCAAACTATACCATAATTGATGGTGGGGACCTAGGAAACTCCACCTTCGTTGATTTTGAGGGGCTAGAAACAAATCTAACTTAAGTGATGCTGTGTCCCAGGAACTCTCCCTTGGTGCGGGTGGGGGGCAGGAAACTCTAGCTTAGGTGTTTGTGGGTGCTCCAGAAAATCTATTTTAGTTCATTGTGGGGTCCCAAATTTCTACCTTAGAACTGATGGTCGGGAGTCCAGAAAATTCTGCCTTAGGGGATTGTGGGAGCCCAGGAAACTCTCAAGTAGGTGACTGTGGCCCAAACTTTACCGAGATGGACGTGGTGGGTTAAAAACTCTACCTTAGGTGCCTGTGAGCCTAGGAGTGTCTAACTGAAAGGACTCTCTAGCTAGGCAGTTGGGCCAGGTAACTACCAGAGGTGATAGTGAGGGCCCAGGAAACTCTCCCTTAGGTATTGGGGGCCCAGGAAAATCTACCTCGGGTGGAAGTGGTCCCCGCAAACGTTACCTTAGGTGATTGTGGGCTCAGGAGACTCTTGCCTTAGGTGATTTTGGTGGGACTAGGAATATTCACCTTCAGTGACTGTGGGCCTAGGAAACTCTAGTTCTGGTGATCGGTGGTTGTGGACCAAGGAAATTCTACCTTGGGTGAGCGTTTGGCCAAAGGTAATTGTACCTTAGGTGACGGTGGGGACCCTAGAAAATCTACCGTGATTGTGGTGCCCAGGAAGCTCTAGTGTACGTGATCATGTGGGCCCTGAAAAGTCGACCGTAGGTGACCATGGTAGTTTGGGTAACTCTAACTTAGGTTATTGTGGTGGCCCAGGAACCCTACCTGAGTCCACTGAGGGACACAGAGAATTTACCTTAGTTGACTGGGGGGTGTACCAAGAAAGGTCTCACTTAGGTGATTGTAGGGCCAGAGAACCCTAGCTTAGGTGATTGTTGGTGCCCAAGAAACTCTCCCCTATGGCGGGGCAGAGGGCCAGGAAATTCTGTGTTAAGTGATTGTGGGGGACCAGGATAGTCTTCTTTAAGTAATTCTGTGGGGTTGACAGCTTATTACTTGAGGTGATTGTGGCCTCAGGAAAATCTAGCTATGGTGATGGTGGGGGCCCAGGAAACTCTACCTAGGTGATCTGGATGCCTGGAAATTCTGTGTAAGCAATGGCGGGGGCCTAATCAAATCTACCTTTAGGGCATTATGAGGCCCTGGAAACTTGACCTAGGTGTTGGGGGCTTAAGGAAACTATATCTTACGCGATAACGGTACCTGAGGAAATTCTATGTAGGTGATTGTGGGTGCCCAAGGAAAATCTAGCTGAGTTGATTATGGGGCCAGGATACTCCACCTTAGGTGATATGCGGGGGCTTGGAAAACTCTACGTTAGGTGTTGTGGGCTTCAGAAGTTCTACAGTGGGTGACCATGGCCTAAAGTCTACCTGAGGTGACTGTGGGGTGACTGTGGGGTTTCAGGGTTTCAGGAAACCCAGCCTTAGGGGACTGTGTGGTCCCAAGGAACTGTACGTTAGGTAATGTTGGGAGCACGGGAAAGTCTAACGTGGGGAGTCAGAAACCCGATCTTAGGTGATTGAGGGGACCCGGGAAATAACACCTTAGGTGATTGTCAGAGCCCAGGAAACTAGTGTGTGTTTGTGGGGGGCCAGAAAACTCTCCATTAGGTGATTTTGCGAGACCCCTATCTCTAACTTAGGGGATTTTGGAGGCCCAGGAAACAAATCCTAGGTGATTGCGGGTGCCCAAGAAACTGTACCTTAGGTAATTATGGGGGGGTGGGTGTGGCAGGACATTCTCCCGTATGTGTTTGTAGAGGCTCAGGAAATAATCTTAGTTGATTTGGGGGCCTCGGAGTCACTAGTTTACCTGATCGTGGGGTCCCAGAACACTCGACATTAGGAGATTTGGGGACCCACGAAACGCTGGCTTAGGTGATCGTAGGGACCTAGAAACCTCTACCTTAGGTGATTGTGGGTCCAGGAAACTCTACCTTAGGCGAATGTTGGGTCCCAGGATGCTCTAGCTTAGGTCATTGTAGGGGGTCAGGAATCTCCCCTCGGGTGCTTATGGGGTCCCAGAAAACTCTAGGTTAGTTGTTTGTGAAGGCCCATGAAACGACCTTAGGTGATTACGGGGGCCAGGGAACCCTAGCTTGCATGACTGTGGCTGCCCAAGAAACTATACCTTACTGCTTCTAGGGGCCCAGGTAACTAGCTTAGGTGATTGTGAGGCCAGGAACCTCTATGTCAGTGACTGTGGTTGCCCCGTAAACACTACCTTAGGTGGTTGCGGGGTCCCAGGAAACTGTGCATTAGTTGACTGTGGGCCAGGGACCTCTGCCTATTAGTTGACCGTGGGGGCCCTGGAAACTAGACATTAGGTGATGGAGGTGGCCCAGGAAACTCGACTCTATGTGACCGTGAGACCCACGAAACTTGGCCTTATTTGATTGTGGGGGCCCAGATTATTGAACCTTAGGTATTTGGGGACCTGAGGTGTTCTACCTTAGGTGGTGATCCCAGGGCCCTTGGGAACGTCTATGTGAGGTGATTGTGAGGGCTCAGGAAACTCTACCTTAGGTGTTTGTGGGGGACCATGCATATGGATCTTAGGTGATTGTGGGAGGCCAGGATGTCTGCCTTAGTTAAGTTTGAGGGGGCCAGGAAACTCTGCCATAGGTGATTATGGGGGCTCGGGAATCTCTACCCGATGTGAATGTGGGGTAGAGGTAGTTCACCCTTAGGGTATCACCTCATCCTGAAGTGACGGTGGGAGCCACGATAATGTACCATAGTCGGTCGTGGGGGGCCAGGGTTGTCTACCTTAGTTGAGGATGACCCCCAGGAAACTTGCCTTAGGTGATTGTGGGGGCTTAGGGAAGTCCCCCTTAGGAGATTGTAAGGCCCTATGAATATCAGCCTTAGGTGATGTGTCCCAGCTCACCTGGAAACTCAGCCTTAGGTGATGTTGGTGGGTGGTGTGTGGTGGCGAGGCTAGGAGTCTCTACCTTTGGGGATTGTGTGGGCCCAGAAAACACAACCTTAGGTGATTGTGGGGGCCCAGAATGGTTTACCTTAGTTGATTGGATCATGGAAGGGCTAGGAAATTCTACCCTGTTGTTTGTGAGGACACTACCTTACCTGATTGTGGGGGTCCATGAAAGCACCCTTAGAAGATAGTGGGGGCCTGGGAAAATCTACCTTATATGATGACGGTGACCTAGGAAACTATACCTTAGGTGATTCTGGGCACTTGGGAAAATCAAACTTAAGTGATTGTGGGGCCCTAAACTCAAACTTAAGTGGCAGTGGGGTCCCGGGAAACTCTTCCTTGGTGATTGTGGGGCGCTGAAGATTGGACCTTAGGTGATTGTGGGATTCCAGGAATCTCTATGGAGGAGACTGTTGGCCAGAGAAACTCTATCTTATGTGTTTGTGGGGTTCCCCAAAAGTTGACCTCTGGTGATTATGAGCTTGGGAAACTCTACCTTAGGAGACGATGGTGGCCCAAGAAACGTGACCCTGGGAGATTGTGGAGGCCCGGAAAACTCCTTCTTGGTGACTTTGGGGACCCTGGAAGCTCGAGCTCTGGAGCTCGTGGAGGTGCTGGAAACTTGACTTCGCTGATAGTGGGGCCCCCAGAGACTGGACCTTAGGTGTTTGTAGGGGAACATATATCTATTCAGCCAAAGGTGATATTGGGATCCATGAATCTTGACATTAGACATCGTTGGGGCCCAGGACACTCGACCTTACAGGATTGTGGGGCCCAGGAGGGTGTAAGGTAGTTCATTCTCTGTGTTCTTTTGTGTTTTTTGCTTTTCTTCTTTGCGGTCCGCGGGCCTCTCACTGCTGTGGCCTCTCCCGTTGCGGAGCACAGGCTCCGGATGCGCAGGCCCAGCGGCCACGGCTCACGGGCCCAGCTGCTCCGCTCCGCGTGGGATCCTCCCGGACCGGGGCACGAACCCACATTCCCTGCATCGGCAGGCGGACTCTGAACCACTGCACCACCAGGGAAGCCTTAACGTAGTTGATTTTGTGGGGCATCAAATTGTACCTTATTCGACTTTGGGCACCCAGGACACTCTAGGTGATTG
Source organism: Mesoplodon bidens (assembly GCF_964165515.1). Classification (NCBI taxonomy): domain Eukaryota; kingdom Metazoa; phylum Chordata; class Mammalia; order Artiodactyla; family Ziphiidae; genus Mesoplodon; species Mesoplodon bidens. The sequence goes on along the minus strand of NW_027671588.1, from coordinate 49,198 downwards.
GGAGCCCAGAAAACTCTTAACTGATTGTGGGGGCCCAAGAAACACTAGCTCAGGTGATTGTGCTTCTTAGCTTGCCCTGTCTTCATTCATTGTTGGGTGCCTCGAGATTCCTCCCTATGTGATTGTGGGGACCAAAACCAATTATTGAGGTGATTGTAAACCCAGCAATACCCATCTTAGGTGATTGTGGCCTCTTGAAACTCTGCCTTATGTGACTGTGTGGGTCCAGGAAGGCTACCTTAGATGATTGTTACAAGAAATTCTACCCAGGAAACGCTAGAGTAGTGGCCCCCAACTGTACGTTATGTGATTGTAGTGGGCCATAAATCTCTTGCTTAGATGATTGTATGTCTAGGAAATGCTGCCTTTCGTGATTTGGGGGTGTTGAACACTCGAGCTTAGGAGATCGTGGCCACCCAGTAAACTATCTTACGTTATTGTGGGCCCAGGAAACTCGAGCTTAGGGGATTATAGGAGCAGGACATTGTACCTTAGTTCCCCGTGGGGGCCATGGAAGTATAAGAGGGATTTTGGTGCCCCAGGAAATCTTACTTTACGTCATTTAGGAGGCCCAGAAACCTAGCTTATGTGATTCTTGGGGGCTCGTGATACCCTATGTTAGGTGATTATGGGGGGTCAGGAATTCTACCTTAGGTGATAGTGGGGGCTGAGAAAACCCTAGTGGAGGTGACTGTGGCACCCTGGAGACTCTAGCTTAGGTGATTTGGGGGGTCCAGGAGCCTGTATGTTCGGTGGTTTTGGTCTCAGGAAAGTTTAGCTTTGGTGATTGTGGAGGCAGAGGTAGTAGCTTATGTCATTGTGGGGACCAAGGAAAGTGTACCTTAAGTGACGTTGATGGCCCGGAAACTTCTACCATAAGTGACTGTGGTGTCCAGAAGTCTCTCCCTTCGGTGATTGTGGGCACAAAACTCTTAGTTCGGTGACTGTGGGCCCAGGAGAGACGGCTTTAGGTGAGTGTGCGCTCCAGGGGATGGTACCTAAGTGAGTGTAATCCAAGCAAACTATACCATAATTGATGGTGGGGACCTAGGAAACTCCACCTTCGTTGATTTTGAGGGGCTAGAAACAAATCTAACTTAAGTGATGCTGTGTCCCAGGAACTCTCCCTTGGTGCGGGTGGGGGGCAGGAAACTCTAGCTTAGGTGTTTGTGGGTACTCCAGAAAATCTATTTTAGTTCATTGTGGGGTCCCAAATTTCTACCTTAGAACTGATGGTCGGGAGTCCAGAAAATTCTGCCTTAGGGGATTGTGGGAGCCCAGGAAACTCTCAAGTAGGTGACTGTGGCCCAAACTTTACCGAGATGGACGTGGTGGGTTAAAAACTCTACCTTAGGTGCCTGTGAGCCTAGGAGTGTCTAACTGAAAGGACTCTCTAGCTAGGCAGTTGGGCCAGGTAACTACCAGAGGTGATAGTGAGGGCCCAGGAAACTCTCCCTTAGGTATTGGGGGCCCAGGAAAATCTACCTCGGGTGGAAGTGGTCCCCGCAAACGTTACCTTAGGTGATTGTGGGCTCAGGAGACTCTTGCCTTAGGTGATTTTGGTGGGACTAGGAATATTCACCTTCAGTGACTGTGGGCCTAGGAAACTCTAGTTCTGGTGATCGGTGGTTGTGGACCAAGGAAATTCTACCTTGGGTGAGCGTTTGGCCAAAGGTAATTGTACCTTAGGTGACGGTGGGGACCCTAGAAAATCTACCGTGATTGTGGTGCCCAGGAAGCTCTAGTGTACGTGATCATGTGGGCCCTGAAAAGTCGACCGTAGGTGACCATGGTAGTTTGGGTAACTCTAACTTAGGTTATTGTGGTGGCCCAGGAACCCTACCTGAGTCCACTGAGGGACACAGAGAATTTACCTTAGTTGACTGGGGGGTGTACCAAGAAAGGTCTCACTTAGGTGATTGTAGGGCCAGAGAACCCTAGCTTAGGTGATTGTTGGTGCCCAAGAAACTCTCCCCTATGGCGGGGCAGAGGGCCAGGAAATTCTGTGTTAAGTGATTGTGGGGGACCAGGATAGTCTTCTTTAAGTAATTCTGTGGGGTTGACAGCTTATTACTTGAGGTGATTGTGGCCTCAGGAAAATCTAGCTATGGTGATGGTGGGGGCCCAGGAAACTCTACCTAGGTGATCTGGATGCCTGGAAATTCTGTGTAAGCAATGGCGGGGGCCTAATCAAATCTACCTTTAGGGCATTATGAGGCCCTGGAAACTTGACCTAGGTGTTGGGGGCTTAAGGAAACTATATCTTACGCGATAACGGTACCTGAGGAAATTCTATGTAGGTGATTGTGGGTGCCCAAGGAGAATCTAGCTGAGTTGATTATGGGGCCAGGATACTCCACCTTAGGTGATATGCGGGGGCTTGGAAAACTCTACGTTAGGTGTTGTGGGCTTCAGAAGTTCTACAGTGGGTGACCATGGCCTAAAGTCTACCTGAGGTGACTGTGGGGTGACTGTGGGGTTTCAGGGTTTCAGGAAACCCAGCCTTAGGGGACTGTGTGGTCCCAAGGAACTGTACGTTAGGTAATGTTGGGAGCACGGGAAAGTCTAACGTGGGGAGTCAGAAACCCGATCTTAGGTGATTGAGGGGACCCGGGAAATAACACCTTAGGTGATTGTCAGAGCCCAGGAAACTAGTGTGTGTTTGTGGGGGGCCAGAAAACTCTCCATTAGGTGATTTTGCGAGACCCCTATCTCTAACTTAGGGGATTTTGGAGGCCCAGGAAACAAATCCTAGGTGATTGCGGGTGCCCAAGAAACTGTACCTTAGGTAATTATGGGGGGTGGGTGTGGCAGGACATTCTCCCGTATGTGTTTGTAGAGGCTCAGGAAATAATCTTAGTTGATTTGGGGGCCTCGGAGTCACTAGTTTACCTGATCGTGGGGTCCCAGAACACTCGACATTAGGAGATTTGGGGACCCACGAAACGCTGGCTTAGGTGATCGTAGGGACCTAGAAACCTCTACCTTAGGTGATTGTGGGTCCAGGAAACTCTACCTTAGGCGAATGTTGGGTCCCAGGATGCTCTAGCTTAGGTCATTGTAGGGGGTCAGGAATCTCCCCTCGGGTGCTTATGGGGTCCCAGAAAACTCTAGGTTAGTTGTTTGTGAAGGCCCATGAAACGACCTTAGGTGATTACGGGGGCCAGGGAACCCTAGCTTGCATGACTGTGGCTGCCCAAGAAACTATACCTTACTGCTTCTAGGGGCCCAGGTAACTAGCTTAGGTGATTGTGAGGCCAGGAACCTCTATGTCAGTGACTGTGGTTGCCCCGTAAACACTACCTTAGGTGGTTGCGGGGTCCCAGGAAACTGTGCATTAGTTGACTGTGGGCCAGGGACCTCTGCCTATTAGTTGACCGTGGGGGCCCTGGAAACTAGACATTAGGTGATGGAGGTGGCCCAGGAAACTCGACTCTATGTGACCGTGAGACCCACGAAACTTGGCCTTATTTGATTGTGGGGGCCCAGATTATTGAACCTTAGGTATTTGGGGACCTGAGGTGTTCTACCTTAGGTGGTGATCCCAGGGCCCTTGGGAACGTCTATGTGAGGTGATTGTGAGGGCTCAGGAAACTCTACCTTAGGTGTTTGTGGGGGACCATGCATATGGATCTTAGGTGATTGTGGGAGGCCAGGATGTCTGCCTTAGTTAAGTTTGAGGGGGCCAGGAAACTCTGCCATAGGTGATTATGGGGGCTCGGGAATCTCTACCCGATGTGAATGTGGGGTAGAGGTAGTTCACCCTTAGGGTATCACCTCATCCTGAAGTGACGGTGGGAGCCACGATAATGTACCATAGTCGGTCGTGGGGGGCCAGGGTTGTCTACCTTAGTTGAGGATGACCCCCAGGAAACTTGCCTTAGGTGATTGTGGGGGCTTAGGGAAGTCCCCCTTAGGAGATTGTAAGGCCCTATGAATATCAGCCTTAGGTGATGTGTCCCAGCTCACCTGGAAACTCAGCCTTAGGTGATGTTGGTGGGTGGTGTGTGGTGGCGAGGCTAGGAGTCTCTACCTTTGGGGATTGTGTGGGCCCAGAAAACACAACCTTAGGTGATTGTGGGGGCCCAGAATGGTTTACCTTAGTTGATTGGATCATGGAAGGGCTAGGAAATTCTACCCTGTTGTTTGTGAGGACACTACCTTACCTGATTGTGGGGGTCCATGAAAGCACCCTTAGAAGATAGTGGGGGCCTGGGAAAATCTACCTTATATGATGACGGTGACCTAGGAAACTATACCTTAGGTGATTCTGGGCACTTGGGAAAATCAAACTTAAGTGATTGTGGGGCCCTAAACTCAAACTTAAGTGGCAGTGGGGTCCCGGGAAACTCTTCCTTGGTGATTGTGGGGCGCTGAAGATTGGACCTTAGGTGATTGTGGGATTCCAGGAATCTCTATGGAGGAGACTGTTGGCCAGAGAAACTCTATCTTATGTGTTTGTGGGGTTCCCCAAAAGTTGACCTCTGGTGATTATGAGCTTGGGAAACTCTACCTTAGGAGACGATGGTGGCCCAAGAAACGTGACCCTGGGAGATTGTGGAGGCCCGGAAAACTCCTTCTTGGTGACTTTGGGGACCCTGGAAGCTCGAGCTCTGGAGCTCGTGGAGGTGCTGGAAACTTGACTTCGCTGATAGTGGGGCCCCCAGAGACTGGACCTTAGGTGTTTGTAGGGGAACATATATCTATTCAGCCAAAGGTGATATTGGGATCCATGAATCTTGACATTAGACATCGTTGGGGCCCAGGACACTCGACCTTACAGGACTGTGGGGCCCAGGAGGGTGTAAGGTAGTTCATTCTCTGTGTTCTTTTGTGTTTTTTGCTTTTCTTCTTTGCGGTCCGCGGGCCTCTCACTGCTGTGGCCTCTCCCGTTGCGGAGCACAGGCTCCGGATGCGCAGGCCCAGCGGCCACGGCTCACGGGCCCAGCTGCTCCGCTCCGCGTGGGATCCTCCCGGACCGGGGCACGAACCCACATTCCCTGCATCGGCAGGCGGACTCTGAACCACTGCACCACCAGGGAAGCCTTAACGTAGTTGATTTTGTGGGGCATCAAATTGTACCTTATTCGACTTTGGGCACCCAGGACACTCTAGGTGATTGGGAGCCCAGAAAACTCTTAACTGATTGTGGGGGCCCAAGAAACACTAGCTCAGGTGATTGTGCTTCTTAGCTTGCCCTGTCTTCATTCATTGTTGGGTGCCTCGAGATTCCTCCCTATGTGATTGTGGGGACCAAAACCAATTATTGAGGTGATTGTAAACCCAGCAATACCCATCTTAGGTGATTGTGGCCTCTTGAAACTCTGCCTTATGTGACTGTGTGGGTCCAGGAAGGCTACCTTAGATGATTGTTACAAGAAATTCTACCCAGGAAACGCTAGAGTAGTGGCCCCCAACTGTACGTTATGTGATTGTAGTGGGCCATAAATCTCTTGCTTAGATGATTGTATGTCTAGGAAATGCTGCCTTTCGTGATTTGGGGGTGTTGAACACTCGAGCTTAGGAGATCGTGGCCACCCAGTAAACTATCTTACGTTATTGTGGGCCCAGGAAACTCGAGCTTAGGGGATTATAGGAGCAGGACATTGTACCTTAGTTCCCCGTGGGGGCCATGGAAGTATAAGAGGGATTTTGGTGCCCCAGGAAATCTTACTTTACGTCATTTAGGAGGCCCAGAAACCTAGCTTATGTGATTCTTGGGGGCTCGTGATACCCTATGTTAGGTGATTATGGGGGGTCAGGAATTCTACCTTAGGTGATAGTGGGGGCTGAGAAAACCCTAGTGGAGGTGACTGTGGCACCCTGGAGACTCTAGCTTAGGTGATTTGGGGGGTCCAGGAGCCTGTATGTTCGGTGGTTTTGGTCTCAGGAAAGTTTAGCTTTGGTGATTGTGGAGGCAGAGGTAGTAGCTTATGTCATTGTGGGGACCAAGGAAAGTGTACCTTAAGTGACGTTGATGGCCCGGAAACTTCTACCATAAGTGACTGTGGTGTCCAGAAGTCTCTCCCTTCGGTGATTGTGGGCACAAAACTCTTAGTTCGGTGACTGTGGGCCCAGGAGAGACGGCTTTAGGTGAGTGTGCGCTCCAGGGGATGGTACCTAAGTGAGTGTAATCCAAGCAAACTATACCATAATTGATGGTGGGGACCTAGGAAACTCCACCTTCGTTGATTTTGAGGGGCTAGAAACAAATCTAACTTAAGTGATGCTGTGTCCCAGGAACTCTCCCTTGGTGCGGGTGGGGGGCAGGAAACTCTAGCTTAGGTGTTTGTGGGTACTCCAGAAAATCTATTTTAGTTCATTGTGGGGTCCCAAATTTCTACCTTAGAACTGATGGTCGGGAGTCCAGAAAATTCTGCCTTAGGGGATTGTGGGAGCCCAGGAAACTCTCAAGTAGGTGACTGTGGCCCAAACTTTACCGAGATGGACGTGGTGGGTTAAAAACTCTACCTTAGGTGCCTGTGAGCCTAGGAGTGTCTAACTGAAAGGACTCTCTAGCTAGGCAGTTGGGCCAGGTAACTACCAGAGGTGATAGTGAGGGCCCAGGAAACTCTCCCTTAGGTATTGGGGGCCCAGGAAAATCTACCTCGGGTGGAAGTGGTCCCCGCAAACGTTACCTTAGGTGATTGTGGGCTCAGGAGACTCTTGCCTTAGGTGATTTTGGTGGGACTAGGAATATTCACCTTCAGTGACTGTGGGCCTAGGAAACTCTAGTTCTGGTGATCGGTGGTTGTGGACCAAGGAAATTCTACCTTGGGTGAGCGTTTGGCCAAAGGTAATTGTACCTTAGGTGACGGTGGGGACCCTAGAAAATCTACCGTGATTGTGGTGCCCAGGAAGCTCTAGTGTACGTGATCATGTGGGCCCTGAAAAGTCGACCGTAGGTGACCATGGTAGTTTGGGTAACTCTAACTTAGGTTATTGTGGTGGCCCAGGAACCCTACCTGAGTCCACTGAGGGACACAGAGAATTTACCTTAGTTGACTGGGGGGTGTACCAAGAAAGGTCTCACTTAGGTGATTGTAGGGCCAGAGAACCCTAGCTTAGGTGATTGTTGGTGCCCAAGAAACTCTCCCCTATGGCGGGGCAGAGGGCCAGGAAATTCTGTGTTAAGTGATTGTGGGGGACCAGGATAGTCTTCTTTAAGTAATTCTGTGGGGTTGACAGCTTATTACTTGAGGTGATTGTGGCCTCAGGAAAATCTAGCTATGGTGATGGTGGGGGCCCAGGAAACTCTACCTAGGTGATCTGGATGCCTGGAAATTCTGTGTAAGCAATGGCGGGGGCCTAATCAAATCTACCTTTAGGGCATTATGAGGCCCTGGAAACTTGACCTAGGTGTTGGGGGCTTAAGGAAACTATATCTTACGCGATAACGGTACCTGAGGAAATTCTATGTAGGTGATTGTGGGTGCCCAAGGAGAATCTAGCTGAGTTGATTATGGGGCCAGGATACTCCACCTTAGGTGATATGCGGGGGCTTGGAAAACTCTACGTTAGGTGTTGTGGGCTTCAGAAGTTCTACAGTGGGTGACCATGGCCTAAAGTCTACCTGAGGTGACTGTGGGGTGACTGTGGGGTTTCAGGGTTTCAGGAAACCCAGCCTTAGGGGACTGTGTGGTCCCAAGGAACTGTACGTTAGGTAATGTTGGGAGCACGGGAAAGTCTAACGTGGGGAGTCAGAAACCCGATCTTAGGTGATTGAGGGGACCCGGGAAATAACACCTTAGGTGATTGTCAGAGCCCAGGAAACTAGTGTGTGTTTGTGGGGGGCCAGAAAACTCTCCATTAGGTGATTTTGCGAGACCCCTATCTCTAACTTAGGGGATTTTGGAGGCCCAGGAAACAAATCCTAGGTGATTGCGGGTGCCCAAGAAACTGTACCTTAGGTAATTATGGGGGGTGGGTGTGGCAGGACATTCTCCCGTATGTGTTTGTAGAGGCTCAGGAAATAATCTTAGTTGATTTGGGGGCCTCGGAGTCACTAGTTTACCTGATCGTGGGGTCCCAGAACACTCGACATTAGGAGATTTGGGGACCCACGAAACGCTGGCTTAGGTGATCGTAGGGACCTAGAAACCTCTACCTTAGGTGATTGTGGGTCCAGGAAACTCTACCTTAGGCGAATGTTGGGTCCCAGGATGCTCTAGCTTAGGTCATTGTAGGGGGTCAGGAATCTCCCCTCGGGTGCTTATGGGGTCCCAGAAAACTCTAGGTTAGTTGTTTGTGAAGGCCCATGAAACGACCTTAGGTGATTACGGGGGCCAGGGAACCCTAGCTTGCATGACTGTGGCTGCCCAAGAAACTATACCTTACTGCTTCTAGGGGCCCAGGTAACTAGCTTAGGTGATTGTGAGGCCAGGAACCTCTATGTCAGTGACTGTGGTTGCCCCGTAAACACTACCTTAGGTGGTTGCGGGGTCCCAGGAAACTGTGCATTAGTTGACTGTGGGCCAGGGACCTCTGCCTATTAGTTGACCGTGGGGGCCCTGGAAACTAGACATTAGGTGATGGAGGTGGCCCAGGAAACTCGACTCTATGTGACCGTGAGACCCACGAAACTTGGCCTTATTTGATTGTGGGGGCCCAGATTATTGAACCTTAGGTATTTGGGGACCTGAGGTGTTCTACCTTAGGTGGTGATCCCAGGGCCCTTGGGAACGTCTATGTGAGGTGATTGTGAGGGCTCAGGAAACTCTACCTTAGGTGTTTGTGGGGGACCATGCATATGGATCTTAGGTGATTGTGGGAGGCCAGGATGTCTGCCTTAGTTAAGTTTGAGGGGGCCAGGAAACTCTGCCATAGGTGATTATGGGGGCTCGGGAATCTCTACCCGATGTGAATGTGGGGTAGAGGTAGTTCACCCTTAGGGTATCACCTCATCCTGAAGTGACGGTGGGAGCCACGATAATGTACCATAGTCGGTCGTGGGGGGCCAGGGTTGTCTACCTTAGTTGAGGATGACCCCCAGGAAACTTGCCTTAGGTGATTGTGGGGGCTTAGGGAAGTCCCCCTTAGGAGATTGTAAGGCCCTATGAATATCAGCCTTAGGTGATGTGTCCCAGCTCACCTGGAAACTCAGCCTTAGGTGATGTTGGTGGGTGGTGTGTGGTGGCGAGGCTAGGAGTCTCTACCTTTGGGGATTGTGTGGGCCCAGAAAACACAACCTTAGGTGATTGTGGGGGCCCAGAATGGTTTACCTTAGTTGATTGGATCATGGAAGGGCTAGGAAATTCTACCCTGTTGTTTGTGAGGACACTACCTTACCTGATTGTGGGGGTCCATGAAAGCACCCTTAGAAGATAGTGGGGGCCTGGGAAAATCTACCTTATATGATGACGGTGACCTAGGAAACTATACCTTAGGTGATTCTGGGCACTTGGGAAAATCAAACTTAAGTGATTGTGGGGCCCTAAACTCAAACTTAAGTGGCAGTGGGGTCCCGGGAAACTCTTCCTTGGTGATTGTGGGGCGCTGAAGATTGGACCTTAGGTGATTGTGGGATTCCAGGAATCTCTATGGAGGAGACTGTTGGCCAGAGAAACTCTATCTTATGTGTTTGTGGGGTTCCCCAAAAGTTGACCTCTGGTGATTATGAGCTTGGGAAACTCTACCTTAGGAGACGATGGTGGCCCAAGAAACGTGACCCTGGGAGATTGTGGAGGCCCGGAAAACTCCTTCTTGGTGACTTTGGGGACCCTGGAAGCTCGAGCTCTGGAGCTCGTGGAGGTGCTGGAAACTTGACTTCGCTGATAGTGGGGCCCCCAGAGACTGGACCTTAGGTGTTTGTAGGGGAACATATATCTATTCAGCCAAAGGTGATATTGGGATCCATGAATCTTGACATTAGACATCGTTGGGGCCCAGGACACTCGACCTTACAGGATTGTGGGGCCCAGGAGGGTGTAAGGTAGTTCATTCTCTGTGTTCTTTTGTGTTTTTTGCTTTTCTTCTTTGCGGTCCGCGGGCCTCTCACTGCTGTGGCCTCTCCCGTTGCGGAGCACAGGCTCCGGATGCGCAGGCCCAGCGGCCACGGCTCACGGGCCCAGCTGCTCCGCTCCGCGTGGGATCCTCCCGGACCGGGGCACGAACCCACATTCCCTGCATCGGCAGGCGGACTCTGAACCACTGCACCACCAGGGAAGCCTTAACGTAGTTGATTTTGTGGGGCATCAAATTGTACCTTATTCGACTTTGGGCACCCAGGACACTCTAGGTGATTGGGAGCCCAGAAAACTCTTAACTGATTGTGGGGGCCCAAGAAACACTAGCTCAGGTGATTGTGCTTCTTAGCTTGCCCTGTCTTCATTCATTGTTGGGTGCCTCGAGATTCCTCCCTATGTGATTGTGGGGACCAAAACCAATTATTGAGGTGATTGTAAACCCAGCAATACCCATCTTAGGTGATTGTGGCCTCTTGAAACTCTGCCTTATGTGACTGTGTGGGTCCAGGAAGGCTACCTTAGATGATTGTTACAAGAAATTCTACCCAGGAAACGCTAGAGTAGTGGCCCCCAACTGTACGTTATGTGATTGTAGTGGGCCATAAATCTCTTGCTTAGATGATTGTATGTCTAGGAAATGCTGCCTTTCGTGATTTGGGGGTGTTGAACACTCGAGCTTAGGAGATCGTGGCCACCCAGTAAACTATCTTACGTTATTGTGGGCCCAGGAAACTCGAGCTTAGGGGATTATAGGAGCAGGACATTGTACCTTAGTTCCCCGTGGGGGCCATGGAAGTATAAGAGGGATTTTGGTGCCCCAGGAAATCTTACTTTACGTCATTTAGGAGGCCCAGAAACCTAGCTTATGTGATTCTTGGGGGCTCGTGATACCCTATGTTAGGTGATTATGGGGGGTCAGGAATTCTACCTTAGGTGATAGTGGGGGCTGAGAAAACCCTAGTGGAGGTGACTGTGGCACCCTGGAGACTCTAGCTTAGGTGATTTGGGGGGTCCAGGAGCCTGTATGTTCGGTGGTTTTGGTCTCAGGAAAGTTTAGCTTTGGTGATTGTGGAGGCAGAGGTAGTAGCTTATGTCATTGTGGGGACCAAGGAAAGTGTACCTTAAGTGACGTTGATGGCCCGGAAACTTCTACCATAAGTGACTGTGGTGTCCAGAAGTCTCTCCCTTCGGTGATTGTGGGCACAAAACTCTTAGTTCGGTGACTGTGGGCCCAGGAGAGACGGCTTTAGGTGAGTGTGCGCTCCAGGGGATGGTACCTAAGTGAGTGTAATCCAAGCAAACTATACCATAATTGATGGTGGGGACCTAGGAAACTCCACCTTCGTTGATTTTGAGGGGCTAGAAACAAATCTAACTTAAGTGATGCTGTGTCCCAGGAACTCTCCCTTGGTGCGGGTGGGGGGCAGGAAACTCTAGCTTAGGTGTTTGTGGGTACTCCAGAAAATCTATTTTAGTTCATTGTGGGGTCCCAAATTTCTACCTTAGAACTGATGGTCGGGAGTCCAGAAAATTCTGCCTTAGGGGATTGTGGGAGCCCAGGAAACTCTCAAGTAGGTGACTGTGGCCCAAACTTTACCGAGATGGACGTGGTGGGTTAAAAACTCTACCTTAGGTGCCTGTGAGCCTAGGAGTGTCTAACTGAAAGGACTCTCTAGCTAGGCAGTTGGGCCAGGTAACTACCAGAGGTGATAGTGAGGGCCCAGGAAACTCTCCCTTAGGTATTGGGGGCCCAGGAAAATCTACCTCGGGTGGAAGTGGTCCCCGCAAACGTTACCTTAGGTGATTGTGGGCTCAGGAGACTCTTGCCTTAGGTGATTTTGGTGGGACTAGGAATATTCACCTTCAGTGACTGTGGGCCTAGGAAACTCTAGTTCTGGTGATCGGTGGTTGTGGACCAAGGAAATTCTACCTTGGGTGAGCGTTTGGCCAAAGGTAATTGTACCTTAGGTGACGGTGGGGACCCTAGAAAATCTACCGTGATTGTGGTGCCCAGGAAGCTCTAGTGTACGTGATCATGTGGGCCCTGAAAAGTCGACCGTAGGTGACCATGGTAGTTTGGGTAACTCTAACTTAGGTTATTGTGGTGGCCCAGGAACCCTACCTGAGTCCACTGAGGGACACAGAGAATTTACCTTAGTTGACTGGGGGGTGTACCAAGAAAGGTCTCACTTAGGTGATTGTAGGGCCAGAGAACCCTAGCTTAGGTGATTGTTGGTGCCCAAGAAACTCTCCCCTATGGCGGGGCAGAGGGCCAGGAAATTCTGTGTTAAGTGATTGTGGGGGACCAGGATAGTCTTCTTTAAGTAATTCTGTGGGGTTGACAGCTTATTACTTGAGGTGATTGTGGCCTCAGGAAAATCTAGCTATGGTGATGGTGGGGGCCCAGGAAACTCTACCTAGGTGATCTGGATGCCTGGAAATTCTGTGTAAGCAATGGCGGGGGCCTAATCAAATCTACCTTTAGGGCATTATGAGGCCCTGGAAACTTGACCTAGGTGTTGGGGGCTTAAGGAAACTATATCTTACGCGATAACGGTACCTGAGGAAATTCTATGTAGGTGATTGTGGGTGCCCAAGGAGAATCTAGCTGAGTTGATTATGGGGCCAGGATACTCCACCTTAGGTGATATGCGGGGGCTTGGAAAACTCTACGTTAGGTGTTGTGGGCTTCAGAAGTTCTACAGTGGGTGACCATGGCCTAAAGTCTACCTGAGGTGACTGTGGGGTGACTGTGGGGTTTCAGGGTTTCAGGAAACCCAGCCTTAGGGGACTGTGTGGTCCCAAGGAACTGTACGTTAGGTAATGTTGGGAGCACGGGAAAGTCTAACGTGGGGAGTCAGAAACCCGATCTTAGGTGATTGAGGGGACCCGGGAAATAACACCTTAGGTGATTGTCAGAGCCCAGGAAACTAGTGTGTGTTTGTGGGGGGCCAGAAAACTCTCCATTAGGTGATTTTGCGAGACCCCTATCTCTAACTTAGGGGATTTTGGAGGCCCAGGAAACAAATCCTAGGTGATTGCGGGTGCCCAAGAAACTGTACCTTAGGTAATTATGGGGGGTGGGTGTGGCAGGACATTCTCCCGTATGTGTTTGTAGAGGCTCAGGAAATAATCTTAGTTGATTTGGGGGCCTCGGAGTCACTAGTTTACCTGATCGTGGGGTCCCAGAACACTCGACATTAGGAGATTTGGGGACCCACGAAACGCTGGCTTAGGTGATCGTAGGGACCTAGAAACCTCTACCTTAGGTGATTGTGGGTCCAGGAAACTCTACCTTAGGCGAATGTTGGGTCCCAGGATGCTCTAGCTTAGGTCATTGTAGGGGGTCAGGAATCTCCCCTCGGGTGCTTATGGGGTCCCAGAAAACTCTAGGTTAGTTGTTTGTGAAGGCCCATGAAACGACCTTAGGTGATTACGGGGGCCAGGGAACCCTAGCTTGCATGACTGTGGCTGCCCAAGAAACTATACCTTACTGCTTCTAGGGGCCCAGGTAACTAGCTTAGGTGATTGTGAGGCCAGGAACCTCTATGTCAGTGACTGTGGTTGCCCCGTAAACACTACCTTAGGTGGTTGCGGGGTCCCAGGAAACTGTGCATTAGTTGACTGTGGGCCAGGGACCTCTGCCTATTAGTTGACCGTGGGGGCCCTGGAAACTAGACATTAGGTGATGGAGGTGGCCCAGGAAACTCGACTCTATGTGACCGTGAGACCCACGAAACTTGGCCTTATTTGATTGTGGGGGCCCAGATTATTGAACCTTAGGTATTTGGGGACCTGAGGTGTTCTACCTTAGGTGGTGATCCCAGGGCCCTTGGGAACGTCTATGTGAGGTGATTGTGAGGGCTCAGGAAACTCTACCTTAGGTGTTTGTGGGGGACCATGCATATGGATCTTAGGTGATTGTGGGAGGCCAGGATGTCTGCCTTAGTTAAGTTTGAGGGGGCCAGGAAACTCTGCCATAGGTGATTATGGGGGCTCGGGAATCTCTACCCGATGTGAATGTGGGGTAGAGGTAGTTCACCCTTAGGGTATCACCTCATCCTGAAGTGACGGTGGGAGCCACGATAATGTACCATAGTCGGTCGTGGGGGGCCAGGGTTGTCTACCTTAGTTGAGGATGACCCCCAGGAAACTTGCCTTAGGTGATTGTGGGGGCTTAGGGAAGTCCCCCTTAGGAGATTGTAAGGCCCTATGAATATCAGCCTTAGGTGATGTGTCCCAGCTCACCTGGAAACTCAGCCTTAGGTGATGTTGGTGGGTGGTGTGTGGTGGCGAGGCTAGGAGTCTCTACCTTTGGGGATTGTGTGGGCCCAGAAAACACAACCTTAGGTGATTGTGGGGGCCCAGAATGGTTTACCTTAGTTGATTGGATCATGGAAGGGCTAGGAAATTCTACCCTGTTGTTTGTGAGGACACTACCTTACCTGATTGTGGGGGTCCATGAAAGCACCCTTAGAAGATAGTGGGGGCCTGGGAAAATCTACCTTATATGATGACGGTGACCTAGGAAACTATACCTTAGGTGATTCTGGGCACTTGGGAAAATCAAACTTAAGTGATTGTGGGGCCCTAAACTCAAACTTAAGTGGCAGTGGGGTCCCGGGAAACTCTTCCTTGGTGATTGTGGGGCGCTGAAGATTGGACCTTAGGTGATTGTGGGATTCCAGGAATCTCTATGGAGGAGACTGTTGGCCAGAGAAACTCTATCTTATGTGTTTGTGGGGTTCCCCAAAAGTTGACCTCTGGTGATTATGAGCTTGGGAAACTCTACCTTAGGAGACGATGGTGGCCCAAGAAACGTGACCCTGGGAGATTGTGGAGGCCCGGAAAACTCCTTCTTGGTGACTTTGGGGACCCTGGAAGCTCGAGCTCTGGAGCTCGTGGAGGTGCTGGAAACTTGACTTCGCTGATAGTGGGGCCCCCAGAGACTGGACCTTAGGTGTTTGTAGGGGAACATATATCTATTCAGCCAAAGGTGATATTGGGATCCATGAATCTTGACATTAGACATCGTTGGGGCCCAGGACACTCGACCTTACAGGACTGTGGGGCCCAGGAGGGTGTAAGGTAGTTCATTCTCTGTGTTCTTTTGTGTTTTTTGCTTTTCTTCTTTGCGGTCCGCGGGCCTCTCACTGCTGTGGCCTCTCCCGTTGCGGAGCACAGGCTCCGGATGCGCAGGCCCAGCGGCCACGGCTCACGGGCCCAGCTGCTCCGCTCCGCGTGGGATCCTCCCGGACCGGGGCACGAACCCACATTCCCTGCATCGGCAGGCGGACTCTGAACCACTGCACCACCAGGGAAGCCTTAACGTAGTTGATTTTGTGGGGCATCAAATTGTACCTTATTCGACTTTGGGCACCCAGGACACTCTAGGTGATTGGGAGCCCAGAAAACTCTTAACTGATTGTGGGGGCCCAAGAAACACTAGCTCAGGTGATTGTGCTTCTTAGCTTGCCCTGTCTTCATTCATTGTTGGGTGCCTCGAGATTCCTCCCTATGTGATTGTGGGGACCAAAACCAATTATTGAGGTGATTGTAAACCCAGCAATACCCATCTTAGGTGATTGTGGCCTCTTGAAACTCTGCCTTATGTGACTGTGTGGGTCCAGGAAGGCTACCTTAGATGATTGTTACAAGAAATTCTACCCAGGAAACGCTAGAGTAGTGGCCCCCAACTGTACGTTATGTGATTGTAGTGGGCCATAAATCTCTTGCTTAGATGATTGTATGTCTAGGAAATGCTGCCTTTCGTGATTTGGGGGTGTTGAACACTCGAGCTTAGGAGATCGTGGCCACCCAGTAAACTATCTTACGTTATTGTGGGCCCAGGAAACTCGAGCTTAGGGGATTATAGGAGCAGGACATTGTACCTTAGTTCCCCGTGGGGGCCATGGAAGTATAAGAGGGATTTTGGTGCCCCAGGAAATCTTACTTTACGTCATTTAGGAGGCCCAGAAACCTAGCTTATGTGATTCTTGGGGGCTCGTGATACCCTATGTTAGGTGATTATGGGGGGTCAGGAATTCTACCTTAGGTGATAGTGGGGGCTGAGAAAACCCTAGTGGAGGTGACTGTGGCACCCTGGAGACTCTAGCTTAGGTGATTTGGGGGGTCCAGGAGCCTGTATGTTCGGTGGTTTTGGTCTCAGGAAAGTTTAGCTTTGGTGATTGTGGAGGCAGAGGTAGTAGCTTATGTCATTGTGGGGACCAAGGAAAGTGTACCTTAAGTGACGTTGATGGCCCGGAAACTTCTACCATAAGTGACTGTGGTGTCCAGAAGTCTCTCCCTTCGGTGATTGTGGGCACAAAACTCTTAGTTCGGTGACTGTGGGCCCAGGAGAGACGGCTTTAGGTGAGTGTGCGCTCCAGGGGATGGTACCTAAGTGAGTGTAATCCAAGCAAACTATACCATAATTGATGGTGGGGACCTAGGAAACTCCACCTTCGTTGATTTTGAGGGGCTAGAAACAAATCTAACTTAAGTGATGCTGTGTCCCAGGAACTCTCCCTTGGTGCGGGTGGGGGGCAGGAAACTCTAGCTTAGGTGTTTGTGGGTACTCCAGAAAATCTATTTTAGTTCATTGTGGGGTCCCAAATTTCTACCTTAGAACTGATGGTCGGGAGTCCAGAAAATTCTGCCTTAGGGGATTGTGGGAGCCCAGGAAACTCTCAAGTAGGTGACTGTGGCCCAAACTTTACCGAGATGGACGTGGTGGGTTAAAAACTCTACCTTAGGTGCCTGTGAGCCTAGGAGTGTCTAACTGAAAGGACTCTCTAGCTAGGCAGTTGGGCCAGGTAACTACCAGAGGTGATAGTGAGGGCCCAGGAAACTCTCCCTTAGGTATTGGGGGCCCAGGAAAATCTACCTCGGGTGGAAGTGGTCCCCGCAAACGTTACCTTAGGTGATTGTGGGCTCAGGAGACTCTTGCCTTAGGTGATTTTGGTGGGACTAGGAATATTCACCTTCAGTGACTGTGGGCCTAGGAAACTCTAGTTCTGGTGATCGGTGGTTGTGGACCAAGGAAATTCTACCTTGGGTGAGCGTTTGGCCAAAGGTAATTGTACCTTAGGTGACGGTGGGGACCCTAGAAAATCTACCGTGATTGTGGTGCCCAGGAAGCTCTAGTGTACGTGATCATGTGGGCCCTGAAAAGTCGACCGTAGGTGACCATGGTAGTTTGGGTAACTCTAACTTAGGTTATTGTGGTGGCCCAGGAACCCTACCTGAGTCCACTGAGGGACACAGAGAATTTACCTTAGTTGACTGGGGGGTGTACCAAGAAAGGTCTCACTTAGGTGATTGTAGGGCCAGAGAACCCTAGCTTAGGTGATTGTTGGTGCCCAAGAAACTCTCCCCTATGGCGGGGCAGAGGGCCAGGAAATTCTGTGTTAAGTGATTGTGGGGGACCAGGATAGTCTTCTTTAAGTAATTCTGTGGGGTTGACAGCTTATTACTTGAGGTGATTGTGGCCTCAGGAAAATCTAGCTATGGTGATGGTGGGGGCCCAGGAAACTCTACCTAGGTGATCTGGATGCCTGGAAATTCTGTGTAAGCAATGGCGGGGGCCTAATCAAATCTACCTTTAGGGCATTATGAGGCCCTGGAAACTTGACCTAGGTGTTGGGGGCTTAAGGAAACTATATCTTACGCGATAACGGTACCTGAGGAAATTCTATGTAGGTGATTGTGGGTGCCCAAGGAGAATCTAGCTGAGTTGATTATGGGGCCAGGATACTCCACCTTAGGTGATATGCGGGGGCTTGGAAAACTCTACGTTAGGTGTTGTGGGCTTCAGAAGTTCTACAGTGGGTGACCATGGCCTAAAGTCTACCTGAGGTGACTGTGGGGTGACTGTGGGGTTTCAGGGTTTCAGGAAACCCAGCCTTAGGGGACTGTGTGGTCCCAAGGAACTGTACGTTAGGTAATGTTGGGAGCACGGGAAAGTCTAACGTGGGGAGTCAGAAACCCGATCTTAGGTGATTGAGGGGACCCGGGAAATAACACCTTAGGTGATTGTCAGAGCCCAGGAAACTAGTGTGTGTTTGTGGGGGGCCAGAAAACTCTCCATTAGGTGATTTTGCGAGACCCCTATCTCTAACTTAGGGGATTTTGGAGGCCCAGGAAACAAATCCTAGGTGATTGCGGGTGCCCAAGAAACTGTACCTTAGGTAATTATGGGGGGTGGGTGTGGCAGGACATTCTCCCGTATGTGTTTGTAGAGGCTCAGGAAATAATCTTAGTTGATTTGGGGGCCTCGGAGTCACTAGTTTACCTGATCGTGGGGTCCCAGAACACTCGACATTAGGAGATTTGGGGACCCACGAAACGCTGGCTTAGGTGATCGTAGGGACCTAGAAACCTCTACCTTAGGTGATTGTGGGTCCAGGAAACTCTACCTTAGGCGAATGTTGGGTCCCAGGATGCTCTAGCTTAGGTCATTGTAGGGGGTCAGGAATCTCCCCTCGGGTGCTTATGGGGTCCCAGAAAACTCTAGGTTAGTTGTTTGTGAAGGCCCATGAAACGACCTTAGGTGATTACGGGGGCCAGGGAACCCTAGCTTGCATGACTGTGGCTGCCCAAGAAACTATACCTTACTGCTTCTAGGGGCCCAGGTAACTAGCTTAGGTGATTGTGAGGCCAGGAACCTCTATGTCAGTGACTGTGGTTGCCCCGTAAACACTACCTTAGGTGGTTGCGGGGTCCCAGGAAACTGTGCATTAGTTGACTGTGGGCCAGGGACCTCTGCCTATTAGTTGACCGTGGGGGCCCTGGAAACTAGACATTAGGTGATGGAGGTGGCCCAGGAAACTCGACTCTATGTGACCGTGAGACCCACGAAACTTGGCCTTATTTGATTGTGGGGGCCCAGATTATTGAACCTTAGGTATTTGGGGACCTGAGGTGTTCTACCTTAGGTGGTGATCCCAGGGCCCTTGGGAACGTCTATGTGAGGTGATTGTGAGGGCTCAGGAAACTCTACCTTAGGTGTTTGTGGGGGACCATGCATATGGATCTTAGGTGATTGTGGGAGGCCAGGATGTCTGCCTTAGTTAAGTTTGAGGGGGCCAGGAAACTCTGCCATAGGTGATTATGGGGGCTCGGGAATCTCTACCCGATGTGAATGTGGGGTAGAGGTAGTTCACCCTTAGGGTATCACCTCATCCTGAAGTGACGGTGGGAGCCACGATAATGTACCATAGTCGGTCGTGGGGGGCCAGGGTTGTCTACCTTAGTTGAGGATGACCCCCAGGAAACTTGCCTTAGGTGATTGTGGGGGCTTAGGGAAGTCCCCCTTAGGAGATTGTAAGGCCCTATGAATATCAGCCTTAGGTGATGTGTCCCAGCTCACCTGGAAACTCAGCCTTAGGTGATGTTGGTGGGTGGTGTGTGGTGGCGAGGCTAGGAGTCTCTACCTTTGGGGATTGTGTGGGCCCAGAAAACACAACCTTAGGTGATTGTGGGGGCCCAGAATGGTTTACCTTAGTTGATTGGATCATGGAAGGGCTAGGAAATTCTACCCTGTTGTTTGTGAGGACACTACCTTACCTGATTGTGGGGGTCCATGAAAGCACCCTTAGAAGATAGTGGGGGCCTGGGAAAATCTACCTTATATGATGACGGTGACCTAGGAAACTATACCTTAGGTGATTCTGGGCACTTGGGAAAATCAAACTTAAGTGATTGTGGGGCCCTAAACTCAAACTTAAGTGGCAGTGGGGTCCCGGGAAACTCTTCCTTGGTGATTGTGGGGCGCTGAAGATTGGACCTTAGGTGATTGTGGGATTCCAGGAATCTCTATGGAGGAGACTGTTGGCCAGAGAAACTCTATCTTATGTGTTTGTGGGGTTCCCCAAAAGTTGACCTCTGGTGATTATGAGCTTGGGAAACTCTACCTTAGGAGACGATGGTGGCCCAAGAAACGTGACCCTGGGAGATTGTGGAGGCCCGGAAAACTCCTTCTTGGTGACTTTGGGGACCCTGGAAGCTCGAGCTCTGGAGCTCGTGGAGGTGCTGGAAACTTGACTTCGCTGATAGTGGGGCCCCCAGAGACTGGACCTTAGGTGTTTGTAGGGGAACATATATCTATTCAGCCAAAGGTGATATTGGGATCCATGAATCTTGACATTAGACATCGTTGGGGCCCAGGACACTCGACCTTACAGGACTGTGGGGCCCAGGAGGGTGTAAGGTAGTTCATTCTCTGTGTTCTTTTGTGTTTTTTGCTTTTCTTCTTTGCGGTCCGCGGGCCTCTCACTGCTGTGGCCTCTCCCGTTGCGGAGCACAGGCTCCGGATGCGCAGGCCCAGCGGCCACGGCTCACGGGCCCAGCTGCTCCGCTCCGCGTGGGATCCTCCCGGACCGGGGCACGAACCCACATTCCCTGCATCGGCAGGCGGACTCTGAACCACTGCACCACCAGGGAAGCCTTAACGTAGTTGATTTTGTGGGGCATCAAATTGTACCTTATTCGACTTTGGGCACCCAGGACACTCTAGGTGATTGGGAGCCCAGAAAACTCTTAACTGATTGTGGGGGCCCAAGAAACACTAGCTCAGGTGATTGTGCTTCTTAGCTTGCCCTGTCTTCATTCATTGTTGGGTGCCTCGAGATTCCTCCCTATGTGATTGTGGGGACCAAAACCAATTATTGAGGTGATTGTAAACCCAGCAATACCCATCTTAGGTGATTGTGGCCTCTTGAAACTCTGCCTTATGTGACTGTGTGGGTCCAGGAAGGCTACCTTAGATGATTGTTACAAGAAATTCTACCCAGGAAACGCTAGAGTAGTGGCCCCCAACTGTACGTTATGTGATTGTAGTGGGCCATAAATCTCTTGCTTAGATGATTGTATGTCTAGGAAATGCTGCCTTTCGTGATTTGGGGGTGTTGAACACTCGAGCTTAGGAGATCGTGGCCACCCAGTAAACTATCTTACGTTATTGTGGGCCCAGGAAACTCGAGCTTAGGGGATTATAGGAGCAGGACATTGTACCTTAGTTCCCCGTGGGGGCCATGGAAGTATAAGAGGGATTTTGGTGCCCCAGGAAATCTTACTTTACGTCATTTAGGAGGCCCAGAAACCTAGCTTATGTGATTCTTGGGGGCTCGTGATACCCTATGTTAGGTGATTATGGGGGGTCAGGAATTCTACCTTAGGTGATAGTGGGGGCTGAGAAAACCCTAGTGGAGGTGACTGTGGCACCCTGGAGACTCTAGCTTAGGTGATTTGGGGGGTCCAGGAGCCTGTATGTTCGGTGGTTTTGGTCTCAGGAAAGTTTAGCTTTGGTGATTGTGGAGGCAGAGGTAGTAGCTTATGTCATTGTGGGGACCAAGGAAAGTGTACCTTAAGTGACGTTGATGGCCCGGAAACTTCTACCATAAGTGACTGTGGTGTCCAGAAGTCTCTCCCTTCGGTGATTGTGGGCACAAAACTCTTAGTTCGGTGACTGTGGGCCCAGGAGAGACGGCTTTAGGTGAGTGTGCGCTCCAGGGGATGGTACCTAAGTGAGTGTAATCCAAGCAAACTATACCATAATTGATGGTGGGGACCTAGGAAACTCCACCTTCGTTGATTTTGAGGGGCTAGAAACAAATCTAACTTAAGTGATGCTGTGTCCCAGGAACTCTCCCTTGGTGCGGGTGGGGGGCAGGAAACTCTAGCTTAGGTGTTTGTGGGTACTCCAGAAAATCTATTTTAGTTCATTGTGGGGTCCCAAATTTCTACCTTAGAACTGATGGTCGGGAGTCCAGAAAATTCTGCCTTAGGGGATTGTGGGAGCCCAGGAAACTCTCAAGTAGGTGACTGTGGCCCAAACTTTACCGAGATGGACGTGGTGGGTTAAAAACTCTACCTTAGGTGCCTGTGAGCCTAGGAGTGTCTAACTGAAAGGACTCTCTAGCTAGGCAGTTGGGCCAGGTAACTACCAGAGGTGATAGTGAGGGCCCAGGAAACTCTCCCTTAGGTATTGGGGGCCCAGGAAAATCTACCTCGGGTGGAAGTGGTCCCCGCAAACGTTACCTTAGGTGATTGTGGGCTCAGGAGACTCTTGCCTTAGGTGATTTTGGTGGGACTAGGAATATTCACCTTCAGTGACTGTGGGCCTAGGAAACTCTAGTTCTGGTGATCGGTGGTTGTGGACCAAGGAAATTCTACCTTGGGTGAGCGTTTGGCCAAAGGTAATTGTACCTTAGGTGACGGTGGGGACCCTAGAAAATCTACCGTGATTGTGGTGCCCAGGAAGCTCTAGTGTACGTGATCATGTGGGCCCTGAAAAGTCGACCGTAGGTGACCATGGTAGTTTGGGTAACTCTAACTTAGGTTATTGTGGTGGCCCAGGAACCCTACCTGAGTCCACTGAGGGACACAGAGAATTTACCTTAGTTGACTGGGGGGTGTACCAAGAAAGGTCTCACTTAGGTGATTGTAGGGCCAGAGAACCCTAGCTTAGGTGATTGTTGGTGCCCAAGAAACTCTCCCCTATGGCGGGGCAGAGGGCCAGGAAATTCTGTGTTAAGTGATTGTGGGGGACCAGGATAGTCTTCTTTAAGTAATTCTGTGGGGTTGACAGCTTATTACTTGAGGTGATTGTGGCCTCAGGAAAATCTAGCTATGGTGATGGTGGGGGCCCAGGAAACTCTACCTAGGTGATCTGGATGCCTGGAAATTCTGTGTAAGCAATGGCGGGGGCCTAATCAAATCTACCTTTAGGGCATTATGAGGCCCTGGAAACTTGACCTAGGTGTTGGGGGCTTAAGGAAACTATATCTTACGCGATAACGGTACCTGAGGAAATTCTATGTAGGTGATTGTGGGTGCCCAAGGAGAATCTAGCTGAGTTGATTATGGGGCCAGGATACTCCACCTTAGGTGATATGCGGGGGCTTGGAAAACTCTACGTTAGGTGTTGTGGGCTTCAGAAGTTCTACAGTGGGTGACCATGGCCTAAAGTCTACCTGAGGTGACTGTGGGGTGACTGTGGGGTTTCAGGGTTTCAGGAAACCCAGCCTTAGGGGACTGTGTGGTCCCAAGGAACTGTACGTTAGGTAATGTTGGGAGCACGGGAAAGTCTAACGTGGGGAGTCAGAAACCCGATCTTAGGTGATTGAGGGGACCCGGGAAATAACACCTTAGGTGATTGTCAGAGCCCAGGAAACTAGTGTGTGTTTGTGGGGGGCCAGAAAACTCTCCATTAGGTGATTTTGCGAGACCCCTATCTCTAACTTAGGGGATTTTGGAGGCCCAGGAAACAAATCCTAGGTGATTGCGGGTGCCCAAGAAACTGTACCTTAGGTAATTATGGGGGGTGGGTGTGGCAGGACATTCTCCCGTATGTGTTTGTAGAGGCTCAGGAAATAATCTTAGTTGATTTGGGGGCCTCGGAGTCACTAGTTTACCTGATCGTGGGGTCCCAGAACACTCGACATTAGGAGATTTGGGGACCCACGAAACGCTGGCTTAGGTGATCGTAGGGACCTAGAAACCTCTACCTTAGGTGATTGTGGGTCCAGGAAACTCTACCTTAGGCGAATGTTGGGTCCCAGGATGCTCTAGCTTAGGTCATTGTAGGGGGTCAGGAATCTCCCCTCGGGTGCTTATGGGGTCCCAGAAAACTCTAGGTTAGTTGTTTGTGAAGGCCCATGAAACGACCTTAGGTGATTACGGGGGCCAGGGAACCCTAGCTTGCATGACTGTGGCTGCCCAAGAAACTATACCTTACTGCTTCTAGGGGCCCAGGTAACTAGCTTAGGTGATTGTGAGGCCAGGAACCTCTATGTCAGTGACTGTGGTTGCCCCGTAAACACTACCTTAGGTGGTTGCGGGGTCCCAGGAAACTGTGCATTAGTTGACTGTGGGCCAGGGACCTCTGCCTATTAGTTGACCGTGGGGGCCCTGGAAACTAGACATTAGGTGATGGAGGTGGCCCAGGAAACTCGACTCTATGTGACCGTGAGACCCACGAAACTTGGCCTTATTTGATTGTGGGGGCCCAGATTATTGAACCTTAGGTATTTGGGGACCTGAGGTGTTCTACCTTAGGTGGTGATCCCAGGGCCCTTGGGAACGTCTATGTGAGGTGATTGTGAGGGCTCAGGAAACTCTACCTTAGGTGTTTGTGGGGGACCATGCATATGGATCTTAGGTGATTGTGGGAGGCCAGGATGTCTGCCTTAGTTAAGTTTGAGGGGGCCAGGAAACTCTGCCATAGGTGATTATGGGGGCTCGGGAATCTCTACCCGATGTGAATGTGGGGTAGAGGTAGTTCACCCTTAGGGTATCACCTCATCCTGAAGTGACGGTGGGAGCCACGATAATGTACCATAGTCGGTCGTGGGGGGCCAGGGTTGTCTACCTTAGTTGAGGATGACCCCCAGGAAACTTGCCTTAGGTGATTGTGGGGGCTTAGGGAAGTCCCCCTTAGGAGATTGTAAGGCCCTATGAATATCAGCCTTAGGTGATGTGTCCCAGCTCACCTGGAAACTCAGCCTTAGGTGATGTTGGTGGGTGGTGTGTGGTGGCGAGGCTAGGAGTCTCTACCTTTGGGGATTGTGTGGGCCCAGAAAACACAACCTTAGGTGATTGTGGGGGCCCAGAATGGTTTACCTTAGTTGATTGGATCATGGAAGGGCTAGGAAATTCTACCCTGTTGTTTGTGAGGACACTACCTTACCTGATTGTGGGGGTCCATGAAAGCACCCTTAGAAGATAGTGGGGGCCTGGGAAAATCTACCTTATATGATGACGGTGACCTAGGAAACTATACCTTAGGTGATTCTGGGCACTTGGGAAAATCAAACTTAAGTGATTGTGGGGCCCTAAACTCAAACTTAAGTGGCAGTGGGGTCCCGGGAAACTCTTCCTTGGTGATTGTGGGGCGCTGAAGATTGGACCTTAGGTGATTGTGGGATTCCAGGAATCTCTATGGAGGAGACTGTTGGCCAGAGAAACTCTATCTTATGTGTTTGTGGGGTTCCCCAAAAGTTGACCTCTGGTGATTATGAGCTTGGGAAACTCTACCTTAGGAGACGATGGTGGCCCAAGAAACGTGACCCTGGGAGATTGTGGAGGCCCGGAAAACTCCTTCTTGGTGACTTTGGGGACCCTGGAAGCTCGAGCTCTGGAGCTCGTGGAGGTGCTGGAAACTTGACTTCGCTGATAGTGGGGCCCCCAGAGACTGGACCTTAGGTGTTTGTAGGGGAACATATATCTATTCAGCCAAAGGTGATATTGGGATCCATGAATCTTGACATTAGACATCGTTGGGGCCCAGGACACTCGACCTTACAGGATTGTGGGGCCCAGGAGGGTGTAAGGTAGTTCATTCTCTGTGTTCTTTTGTGTTTTTTGCTTTTCTTCTTTGCGGTCCGCGGGCCTCTCACTGCTGTGGCCTCTCCCGTTGCGGAGCACAGGCTCCGGATGCGCAGGCCCAGCGGCCACGGCTCACGGGCCCAGCTGCTCCGCTCCGCGTGGGATCCTCCCGGACCGGGGCACGAACCCACATTCCCTGCATCGGCAGGCGGACTCTGAACCACTGCACCACCAGGGAAGCCTTAACGTAGTTGATTTTGTGGGGCATCAAATTGTACCTTATTCGACTTTGGGCACCCAGGACACTCTAGGTGATTGGGAGCCCAGAAAACTCTTAACTGATTGTGGGGGCCCAAGAAACACTAGCTCAGGTGATTGTGCTTCTTAGCTTGCCCTGTCTTCATTCATTGTTGGGTGCCTCGAGATTCCTCCCTATGTGATTGTGGGGACCAAAACCAATTATTGAGGTGATTGTAAACCCAGCAATACCCATCTTAGGTGATTGTGGCCTCTTGAAACTCTGCCTTATGTGACTGTGTGGGTCCAGGAAGGCTACCTTAGATGATTGTTACAAGAAATTCTACCCAGGAAACGCTAGAGTAGTGGCCCCCAACTGTACGTTATGTGATTGTAGTGGGCCATAAATCTCTTGCTTAGATGATTGTATGTCTAGGAAATGCTGCCTTTCGTGATTTGGGGGTGTTGAACACTCGAGCTTAGGAGATCGTGGCCACCCAGTAAACTATCTTACGTTATTGTGGGCCCAGGAAACTCGAGCTTAGGGGATTATAGGAGCAGGACATTGTACCTTAGTTCCCCGTGGGGGCCATGGAAGTATAAGAGGGATTTTGGTGCCCCAGGAAATCTTACTTTACGTCATTTAGGAGGCCCAGAAACCTAGCTTATGTGATTCTTGGGGGCTCGTGATACCCTATGTTAGGTGATTATGGGGGGTCAGGAATTCTACCTTAGGTGATAGTGGGGGCTGAGAAAACCCTAGTGGAGGTGACTGTGGCACCCTGGAGACTCTAGCTTAGGTGATTTGGGGGGTCCAGGAGCCTGTATGTTCGGTGGTTTTGGTCTCAGGAAAGTTTAGCTTTGGTGATTGTGGAGGCAGAGGTAGTAGCTTATGTCATTGTGGGGACCAAGGAAAGTGTACCTTAAGTGACGTTGATGGCCCGGAAACTTCTACCATAAGTGACTGTGGTGTCCAGAAGTCTCTCCCTTCGGTGATTGTGGGCACAAAACTCTTAGTTCGGTGACTGTGGGCCCAGGAGAGACGGCTTTAGGTGAGTGTGCGCTCCAGGGGATGGTACCTAAGTGAGTGTAATCCAAGCAAACTATACCATAATTGATGGTGGGGACCTAGGAAACTCCACCTTCGTTGATTTTGAGGGGCTAGAAACAAATCTAACTTAAGTGATGCTGTGTCCCAGGAACTCTCCCTTGGTGCGGGTGGGGGGCAGGAAACTCTAGCTTAGGTGTTTGTGGGTACTCCAGAAAATCTATTTTAGTTCATTGTGGGGTCCCAAATTTCTACCTTAGAACTGATGGTCGGGAGTCCAGAAAATTCTGCCTTAGGGGATTGTGGGAGCCCAGGAAACTCTCAAGTAGGTGACTGTGGCCCAAACTTTACCGAGATGGACGTGGTGGGTTAAAAACTCTACCTTAGGTGCCTGTGAGCCTAGGAGTGTCTAACTGAAAGGACTCTCTAGCTAGGCAGTTGGGCCAGGTAACTACCAGAGGTGATAGTGAGGGCCCAGGAAACTCTCCCTTAGGTATTGGGGGCCCAGGAAAATCTACCTCGGGTGGAAGTGGTCCCCGCAAACGTTACCTTAGGTGATTGTGGGCTCAGGAGACTCTTGCCTTAGGTGATTTTGGTGGGACTAGGAATATTCACCTTCAGTGACTGTGGGCCTAGGAAACTCTAGTTCTGGTGATCGGTGGTTGTGGACCAAGGAAATTCTACCTTGGGTGAGCGTTTGGCCAAAGGTAATTGTACCTTAGGTGACGGTGGGGACCCTAGAAAATCTACCGTGATTGTGGTGCCCAGGAAGCTCTAGTGTACGTGATCATGTGGGCCCTGAAAAGTCGACCGTAGGTGACCATGGTAGTTTGGGTAACTCTAACTTAGGTTATTGTGGTGGCCCAGGAACCCTACCTGAGTCCACTGAGGGACACAGAGAATTTACCTTAGTTGACTGGGGGGTGTACCAAGAAAGGTCTCACTTAGGTGATTGTAGGGCCAGAGAACCCTAGCTTAGGTGATTGTTGGTGCCCAAGAAACTCTCCCCTATGGCGGGGCAGAGGGCCAGGAAATTCTGTGTTAAGTGATTGTGGGGGACCAGGATAGTCTTCTTTAAGTAATTCTGTGGGGTTGACAGCTTATTACTTGAGGTGATTGTGGCCTCAGGAAAATCTAGCTATGGTGATGGTGGGGGCCCAGGAAACTCTACCTAGGTGATCTGGATGCCTGGAAATTCTGTGTAAGCAATGGCGGGGGCCTAATCAAATCTACCTTTAGGGCATTATGAGGCCCTGGAAACTTGACCTAGGTGTTGGGGGCTTAAGGAAACTATATCTTACGCGATAACGGTACCTGAGGAAATTCTATGTAGGTGATTGTGGGTGCCCAAGGAGAATCTAGCTGAGTTGATTATGGGGCCAGGATACTCCACCTTAGGTGATATGCGGGGGCTTGGAAAACTCTACGTTAGGTGTTGTGGGCTTCAGAAGTTCTACAGTGGGTGACCATGGCCTAAAGTCTACCTGAGGTGACTGTGGGGTGACTGTGGGGTTTCAGGGTTTCAGGAAACCCAGCCTTAGGGGACTGTGTGGTCCCAAGGAACTGTACGTTAGGTAATGTTGGGAGCACGGGAAAGTCTAACGTGGGGAGTCAGAAACCCGATCTTAGGTGATTGAGGGGACCCGGGAAATAACACCTTAGGTGATTGTCAGAGCCCAGGAAACTAGTGTGTGTTTGTGGGGGGCCAGAAAACTCTCCATTAGGTGATTTTGCGAGACCCCTATCTCTAACTTAGGGGATTTTGGAGGCCCAGGAAACAAATCCTAGGTGATTGCGGGTGCCCAAGAAACTGTACCTTAGGTAATTATGGGGGGTGGGTGTGGCAGGACATTCTCCCGTATGTGTTTGTAGAGGCTCAGGAAATAATCTTAGTTGATTTGGGGGCCTCGGAGTCACTAGTTTACCTGATCGTGGGGTCCCAGAACACTCGACATTAGGAGATTTGGGGACCCACGAAACGCTGGCTTAGGTGATCGTAGGGACCTAGAAACCTCTACCTTAGGTGATTGTGGGTCCAGGAAACTCTACCTTAGGCGAATGTTGGGTCCCAGGATGCTCTAGCTTAGGTCATTGTAGGGGGTCAGGAATCTCCCCTCGGGTGCTTATGGGGTCCCAGAAAACTCTAGGTTAGTTGTTTGTGAAGGCCCATGAAACGACCTTAGGTGATTACGGGGGCCAGGGAACCCTAGCTTGCATGACTGTGGCTGCCCAAGAAACTATACCTTACTGCTTCTAGGGGCCCAGGTAACTAGCTTAGGTGATTGTGAGGCCAGGAACCTCTATGTCAGTGACTGTGGTTGCCCCGTAAACACTACCTTAGGTGGTTGCGGGGTCCCAGGAAACTGTGCATTAGTTGACTGTGGGCCAGGGACCTCTGCCTATTAGTTGACCGTGGGGGCCCTGGAAACTAGACATTAGGTGATGGAGGTGGCCCAGGAAACTCGACTCTATGTGACCGTGAGACCCACGAAACTTGGCCTTATTTGATTGTGGGGGCCCAGATTATTGAACCTTAGGTATTTGGGGACCTGAGGTGTTCTACCTTAGGTGGTGATCCCAGGGCCCTTGGGAACGTCTATGTGAGGTGATTGTGAGGGCTCAGGAAACTCTACCTTAGGTGTTTGTGGGGGACCATGCATATGGATCTTAGGTGATTGTGGGAGGCCAGGATGTCTGCCTTAGTTAAGTTTGAGGGGGCCAGGAAACTCTGCCATAGGTGATTATGGGGGCTCGGGAATCTCTACCCGATGTGAATGTGGGGTAGAGGTAGTTCACCCTTAGGGTATCACCTCATCCTGAAGTGACGGTGGGAGCCACGATAATGTACCATAGTCGGTCGTGGGGGGCCAGGGTTGTCTACCTTAGTTGAGGATGACCCCCAGGAAACTTGCCTTAGGTGATTGTGGGGGCTTAGGGAAGTCCCCCTTAGGAGATTGTAAGGCCCTATGAATATCAGCCTTAGGTGATGTGTCCCAGCTCACCTGGAAACTCAGCCTTAGGTGATGTTGGTGGGTGGTGTGTGGTGGCGAGGCTAGGAGTCTCTACCTTTGGGGATTGTGTGGGCCCAGAAAACACAACCTTAGGTGATTGTGGGGGCCCAGAATGGTTTACCTTAGTTGATTGGATCATGGAAGGGCTAGGAAATTCTACCCTGTTGTTTGTGAGGACACTACCTTACCTGATTGTGGGGGTCCATGAAAGCACCCTTAGAAGATAGTGGGGGCCTGGGAAAATCTACCTTATATGATGACGGTGACCTAGGAAACTATACCTTAGGTGATTCTGGGCACTTGGGAAAATCAAACTTAAGTGATTGTGGGGCCCTAAACTCAAACTTAAGTGGCAGTGGGGTCCCGGGAAACTCTTCCTTGGTGATTGTGGGGCGCTGAAGATTGGACCTTAGGTGATTGTGGGATTCCAGGAATCTCTATGGAGGAGACTGTTGGCCAGAGAAACTCTATCTTATGTGTTTGTGGGGTTCCCCAAAAGTTGACCTCTGGTGATTATGAGCTTGGGAAACTCTACCTTAGGAGACGATGGTGGCCCAAGAAACGTGACCCTGGGAGATTGTGGAGGCCCGGAAAACTCCTTCTTGGTGACTTTGGGGACCCTGGAAGCTCGAGCTCTGGAGCTCGTGGAGGTGCTGGAAACTTGACTTCGCTGATAGTGGGGCCCCCAGAGACTGGACCTTAGGTGTTTGTAGGGGAACATATATCTATTCAGCCAAAGGTGATATTGGGATCCATGAATCTTGACATTAGACATCGTTGGGGCCCAGGACACTCGACCTTACAGGACTGTGGGGCCCAGGAGGGTGTAAGGTAGTTCATTCTCTGTGTTCTTTTGTGTTTTTTGCTTTTCTTCTTTGCGGTCCGCGGGCCTCTCACTGCTGTGGCCTCTCCCGTTGCGGAGCACAGGCTCCGGATGCGCAGGCCCAGCGGCCACGGCTCACGGGCCCAGCTGCTCCGCTCCGCGTGGGATCCTCCCGGACCGGGGCACGAACCCACATTCCCTGCATCGGCAGGCGGACTCTGAACCACTGCACCACCAGGGAAGCCTTAACGTAGTTGATTTTGTGGGGCATCAAATTGTACCTTATTCGACTTTGGGCACCCAGGACACTCTAGGTGATTGGGAGCCCAGAAAACTCTTAACTGATTGTGGGGGCCCAAGAAACACTAGCTCAGGTGATTGTGCTTCTTAGCTTGCCCTGTCTTCATTCATTGTTGGGTGCCTCGAGATTCCTCCCTATGTGATTGTGGGGACCAAAACCAATTATTGAGGTGATTGTAAACCCAGCAATACCCATCTTAGGTGATTGTGGCCTCTTGAAACTCTGCCTTATGTGACTGTGTGGGTCCAGGAAGGCTACCTTAGATGATTGTTACAAGAAATTCTACCCAGGAAACGCTAGAGTAGTGGCCCCCAACTGTACGTTATGTGATTGTAGTGGGCCATAAATCTCTTGCTTAGATGATTGTATGTCTAGGAAATGCTGCCTTTCGTGATTTGGGGGTGTTGAACACTCGAGCTTAGGAGATCGTGGCCACCCAGTAAACTATCTTACGTTATTGTGGGCCCAGGAAACTCGAGCTTAGGGGATTATAGGAGCAGGACATTGTACCTTAGTTCCCCGTGGGGGCCATGGAAGTATAAGAGGGATTTTGGTGCCCCAGGAAATCTTACTTTACGTCATTTAGGAGGCCCAGAAACCTAGCTTATGTGATTCTTGGGGGCTCGTGATACCCTATGTTAGGTGATTATGGGGGGTCAGGAATTCTACCTTAGGTGATAGTGGGGGCTGAGAAAACCCTAGTGGAGGTGACTGTGGCACCCTGGAGACTCTAGCTTAGGTGATTTGGGGGGTCCAGGAGCCTGTATGTTCGGTGGTTTTGGTCTCAGGAAAGTTTAGCTTTGGTGATTGTGGAGGCAGAGGTAGTAGCTTATGTCATTGTGGGGACCAAGGAAAGTGTACCTTAAGTGACGTTGATGGCCCGGAAACTTCTACCATAAGTGACTGTGGTGTCCAGAAGTCTCTCCCTTCGGTGATTGTGGGCACAAAACTCTTAGTTCGGTGACTGTGGGCCCAGGAGAGACGGCTTTAGGTGAGTGTGCGCTCCAGGGGATGGTACCTAAGTGAGTGTAATCCAAGCAAACTATACCATAATTGATGGTGGGGACCTAGGAAACTCCACCTTCGTTGATTTTGAGGGGCTAGAAACAAATCTAACTTAAGTGATGCTGTGTCCCAGGAACTCTCCCTTGGTGCGGGTGGGGGGCAGGAAACTCTAGCTTAGGTGTTTGTGGGTACTCCAGAAAATCTATTTTAGTTCATTGTGGGGTCCCAAATTTCTACCTTAGAACTGATGGTCGGGAGTCCAGAAAATTCTGCCTTAGGGGATTGTGGGAGCCCAGGAAACTCTCAAGTAGGTGACTGTGGCCCAAACTTTACCGAGATGGACGTGGTGGGTTAAAAACTCTACCTTAGGTGCCTGTGAGCCTAGGAGTGTCTAACTGAAAGGACTCTCTAGCTAGGCAGTTGGGCCAGGTAACTACCAGAGGTGATAGTGAGGGCCCAGGAAACTCTCCCTTAGGTATTGGGGGCCCAGGAAAATCTACCTCGGGTGGAAGTGGTCCCCGCAAACGTTACCTTAGGTGATTGTGGGCTCAGGAGACTCTTGCCTTAGGTGATTTTGGTGGGACTAGGAATATTCACCTTCAGTGACTGTGGGCCTAGGAAACTCTAGTTCTGGTGATCGGTGGTTGTGGACCAAGGAAATTCTACCTTGGGTGAGCGTTTGGCCAAAGGTAATTGTACCTTAGGTGACGGTGGGGACCCTAGAAAATCTACCGTGATTGTGGTGCCCAGGAAGCTCTAGTGTACGTGATCATGTGGGCCCTGAAAAGTCGACCGTAGGTGACCATGGTAGTTTGGGTAACTCTAACTTAGGTTATTGTGGTGGCCCAGGAACCCTACCTGAGTCCACTGAGGGACACAGAGAATTTACCTTAGTTGACTGGGGGGTGTACCAAGAAAGGTCTCACTTAGGTGATTGTAGGGCCAGAGAACCCTAGCTTAGGTGATTGTTGGTGCCCAAGAAACTCTCCCCTATGGCGGGGCAGAGGGCCAGGAAATTCTGTGTTAAGTGATTGTGGGGGACCAGGATAGTCTTCTTTAAGTAATTCTGTGGGGTTGACAGCTTATTACTTGAGGTGATTGTGGCCTCAGGAAAATCTAGCTATGGTGATGGTGGGGGCCCAGGAAACTCTACCTAGGTGATCTGGATGCCTGGAAATTCTGTGTAAGCAATGGCGGGGGCCTAATCAAATCTACCTTTAGGGCATTATGAGGCCCTGGAAACTTGACCTAGGTGTTGGGGGCTTAAGGAAACTATATCTTACGCGATAACGGTACCTGAGGAAATTCTATGTAGGTGATTGTGGGTGCCCAAGGAGAATCTAGCTGAGTTGATTATGGGGCCAGGATACTCCACCTTAGGTGATATGCGGGGGCTTGGAAAACTCTACGTTAGGTGTTGTGGGCTTCAGAAGTTCTACAGTGGGTGACCATGGCCTAAAGTCTACCTGAGGTGACTGTGGGGTGACTGTGGGGTTTCAGGGTTTCAGGAAACCCAGCCTTAGGGGACTGTGTGGTCCCAAGGAACTGTACGTTAGGTAATGTTGGGAGCACGGGAAAGTCTAACGTGGGGAGTCAGAAACCCGATCTTAGGTGATTGAGGGGACCCGGGAAATAACACCTTAGGTGATTGTCAGAGCCCAGGAAACTAGTGTGTGTTTGTGGGGGGCCAGAAAACTCTCCATTAGGTGATTTTGCGAGACCCCTATCTCTAACTTAGGGGATTTTGGAGGCCCAGGAAACAAATCCTAGGTGATTGCGGGTGCCCAAGAAACTGTACCTTAGGTAATTATGGGGGGTGGGTGTGGCAGGACATTCTCCCGTATGTGTTTGTAGAGGCTCAGGAAATAATCTTAGTTGATTTGGGGGCCTCGGAGTCACTAGTTTACCTGATCGTGGGGTCCCAGAACACTCGACATTAGGAGATTTGGGGACCCACGAAACGCTGGCTTAGGTGATCGTAGGGACCTAGAAACCTCTACCTTAGGTGATTGTGGGTCCAGGAAACTCTACCTTAGGCGAATGTTGGGTCCCAGGATGCTCTAGCTTAGGTCATTGTAGGGGGTCAGGAATCTCCCCTCGGGTGCTTATGGGGTCCCAGAAAACTCTAGGTTAGTTGTTTGTGAAGGCCCATGAAACGACCTTAGGTGATTACGGGGGCCAGGGAACCCTAGCTTGCATGACTGTGGCTGCCCAAGAAACTATACCTTACTGCTTCTAGGGGCCCAGGTAACTAGCTTAGGTGATTGTGAGGCCAGGAACCTCTATGTCAGTGACTGTGGTTGCCCCGTAAACACTACCTTAGGTGGTTGCGGGGTCCCAGGAAACTGTGCATTAGTTGACTGTGGGCCAGGGACCTCTGCCTATTAGTTGACCGTGGGGGCCCTGGAAACTAGACATTAGGTGATGGAGGTGGCCCAGGAAACTCGACTCTATGTGACCGTGAGACCCACGAAACTTGGCCTTATTTGATTGTGGGGGCCCAGATTATTGAACCTTAGGTATTTGGGGACCTGAGGTGTTCTACCTTAGGTGGTGATCCCAGGGCCCTTGGGAACGTCTATGTGAGGTGATTGTGAGGGCTCAGGAAACTCTACCTTAGGTGTTTGTGGGGGACCATGCATATGGATCTTAGGTGATTGTGGGAGGCCAGGATGTCTGCCTTAGTTAAGTTTGAGGGGGCCAGGAAACTCTGCCATAGGTGATTATGGGGGCTCGGGAATCTCTACCCGATGTGAATGTGGGGTAGAGGTAGTTCACCCTTAGGGTATCACCTCATCCTGAAGTGACGGTGGGAGCCACGATAATGTACCATAGTCGGTCGTGGGGGGCCAGGGTTGTCTACCTTAGTTGAGGATGACCCCCAGGAAACTTGCCTTAGGTGATTGTGGGGGCTTAGGGAAGTCCCCCTTAGGAGATTGTAAGGCCCTATGAATATCAGCCTTAGGTGATGTGTCCCAGCTCACCTGGAAACTCAGCCTTAGGTGATGTTGGTGGGTGGTGTGTGGTGGCGAGGCTAGGAGTCTCTACCTTTGGGGATTGTGTGGGCCCAGAAAACACAACCTTAGGTGATTGTGGGGGCCCAGAATGGTTTACCTTAGTTGATTGGATCATGGAAGGGCTAGGAAATTCTACCCTGTTGTTTGTGAGGACACTACCTTACCTGATTGTGGGGGTCCATGAAAGCACCCTTAGAAGATAGTGGGGGCCTGGGAAAATCTACCTTATATGATGACGGTGACCTAGGAAACTATACCTTAGGTGATTCTGGGCACTTGGGAAAATCAAACTTAAGTGATTGTGGGGCCCTAAACTCAAACTTAAGTGGCAGTGGGGTCCCGGGAAACTCTTCCTTGGTGATTGTGGGGCGCTGAAGATTGGACCTTAGGTGATTGTGGGATTCCAGGAATCTCTATGGAGGAGACTGTTGGCCAGAGAAACTCTATCTTATGTGTTTGTGGGGTTCCCCAAAAGTTGACCTCTGGTGATTATGAGCTTGGGAAACTCTACCTTAGGAGACGATGGTGGCCCAAGAAACGTGACCCTGGGAGATTGTGGAGGCCCGGAAAACTCCTTCTTGGTGACTTTGGGGACCCTGGAAGCTCGAGCTCTGGAGCTCGTGGAGGTGCTGGAAACTTGACTTCGCTGATAGTGGGGCCCCCAGAGACTGGACCTTAGGTGTTTGTAGGGGAACATATATCTATTCAGCCAAAGGTGATATTGGGATCCATGAATCTTGACATTAGACATCGTTGGGGCCCAGGACACTCGACCTTACAGGACTGTGGGGCCCAGGAGGGTGTAAGGTAGTTCATTCTCTGTGTTCTTTTGTGTTTTTTGCTTTTCTTCTTTGCGGTCCGCGGGCCTCTCACTGCTGTGGCCTCTCCCGTTGCGGAGCACAGGCTCCGGATGCGCAGGCCCAGCGGCCACGGCTCACGGGCCCAGCTGCTCCGCTCCGCGTGGGATCCTCCCGGACCGGGGCACGAACCCACATTCCCTGCATCGGCAGGCGGACTCTGAACCACTGCACCACCAGGGAAGCCTTAACGTAGTTGATTTTGTGGGGCATCAAATTGTACCTTATTCGACTTTGGGCACCCAGGACACTCTAGGTGATTGGGAGCCCAGAAAACTCTTAACTGATTGTGGGGGCCCAAGAAACACTAGCTCAGGTGATTGTGCTTCTTAGCTTGCCCTGTCTTCATTCATTGTTGGGTGCCTCGAGATTCCTCCCTATGTGATTGTGGGGACCAAAACCAATTATTGAGGTGATTGTAAACCCAGCAATACCCATCTTAGGTGATTGTGGCCTCTTGAAACTCTGCCTTATGTGACTGTGTGGGTCCAGGAAGGCTACCTTAGATGATTGTTACAAGAAATTCTACCCAGGAAACGCTAGAGTAGTGGCCCCCAACTGTACGTTATGTGATTGTAGTGGGCCATAAATCTCTTGCTTAGATGATTGTATGTCTAGGAAATGCTGCCTTTCGTGATTTGGGGGTGTTGAACACTCGAGCTTAGGAGATCGTGGCCACCCAGTAAACTATCTTACGTTATTGTGGGCCCAGGAAACTCGAGCTTAGGGGATTATAGGAGCAGGACATTGTACCTTAGTTCCCCGTGGGGGCCATGGAAGTATAAGAGGGATTTTGGTGCCCCAGGAAATCTTACTTTACGTCATTTAGGAGGCCCAGAAACCTAGCTTATGTGATTCTTGGGGGCTCGTGATACCCTATGTTAGGTGATTATGGGGGGTCAGGAATTCTACCTTAGGTGATAGTGGGGGCTGAGAAAACCCTAGTGGAGGTGACTGTGGCACCCTGGAGACTCTAGCTTAGGTGATTTGGGGGGTCCAGGAGCCTGTATGTTCGGTGGTTTTGGTCTCAGGAAAGTTTAGCTTTGGTGATTGTGGAGGCAGAGGTAGTAGCTTATGTCATTGTGGGGACCAAGGAAAGTGTACCTTAAGTGACGTTGATGGCCCGGAAACTTCTACCATAAGTGACTGTGGTGTCCAGAAGTCTCTCCCTTCGGTGATTGTGGGCACAAAACTCTTAGTTCGGTGACTGTGGGCCCAGGAGAGACGGCTTTAGGTGAGTGTGCGCTCCAGGGGATGGTACCTAAGTGAGTGTAATCCAAGCAAACTATACCATAATTGATGGTGGGGACCTAGGAAACTCCACCTTCGTTGATTTTGAGGGGCTAGAAACAAATCTAACTTAAGTGATGCTGTGTCCCAGGAACTCTCCCTTGGTGCGGGTGGGGGGCAGGAAACTCTAGCTTAGGTGTTTGTGGGTACTCCAGAAAATCTATTTTAGTTCATTGTGGGGTCCCAAATTTCTACCTTAGAACTGATGGTCGGGAGTCCAGAAAATTCTGCCTTAGGGGATTGTGGGAGCCCAGGAAACTCTCAAGTAGGTGACTGTGGCCCAAACTTTACCGAGATGGACGTGGTGGGTTAAAAACTCTACCTTAGGTGCCTGTGAGCCTAGGAGTGTCTAACTGAAAGGACTCTCTAGCTAGGCAGTTGGGCCAGGTAACTACCAGAGGTGATAGTGAGGGCCCAGGAAACTCTCCCTTAGGTATTGGGGGCCCAGGAAAATCTACCTCGGGTGGAAGTGGTCCCCGCAAACGTTACCTTAGGTGATTGTGGGCTCAGGAGACTCTTGCCTTAGGTGATTTTGGTGGGACTAGGAATATTCACCTTCAGTGACTGTGGGCCTAGGAAACTCTAGTTCTGGTGATCGGTGGTTGTGGACCAAGGAAATTCTACCTTGGGTGAGCGTTTGGCCAAAGGTAATTGTACCTTAGGTGACGGTGGGGACCCTAGAAAATCTACCGTGATTGTGGTGCCCAGGAAGCTCTAGTGTACGTGATCATGTGGGCCCTGAAAAGTCGACCGTAGGTGACCATGGTAGTTTGGGTAACTCTAACTTAGGTTATTGTGGTGGCCCAGGAACCCTACCTGAGTCCACTGAGGGACACAGAGAATTTACCTTAGTTGACTGGGGGGTGTACCAAGAAAGGTCTCACTTAGGTGATTGTAGGGCCAGAGAACCCTAGCTTAGGTGATTGTTGGTGCCCAAGAAACTCTCCCCTATGGCGGGGCAGAGGGCCAGGAAATTCTGTGTTAAGTGATTGTGGGGGACCAGGATAGTCTTCTTTAAGTAATTCTGTGGGGTTGACAGCTTATTACTTGAGGTGATTGTGGCCTCAGGAAAATCTAGCTATGGTGATGGTGGGGGCCCAGGAAACTCTACCTAGGTGATCTGGATGCCTGGAAATTCTGTGTAAGCAATGGCGGGGGCCTAATCAAATCTACCTTTAGGGCATTATGAGGCCCTGGAAACTTGACCTAGGTGTTGGGGGCTTAAGGAAACTATATCTTACGCGATAACGGTACCTGAGGAAATTCTATGTAGGTGATTGTGGGTGCCCAAGGAGAATCTAGCTGAGTTGATTATGGGGCCAGGATACTCCACCTTAGGTGATATGCGGGGGCTTGGAAAACTCTACGTTAGGTGTTGTGGGCTTCAGAAGTTCTACAGTGGGTGACCATGGCCTAAAGTCTACCTGAGGTGACTGTGGGGTGACTGTGGGGTTTCAGGGTTTCAGGAAACCCAGCCTTAGGGGACTGTGTGGTCCCAAGGAACTGTACGTTAGGTAATGTTGGGAGCACGGGAAAGTCTAACGTGGGGAGTCAGAAACCCGATCTTAGGTGATTGAGGGGACCCGGGAAATAACACCTTAGGTGATTGTCAGAGCCCAGGAAACTAGTGTGTGTTTGTGGGGGGCCAGAAAACTCTCCATTAGGTGATTTTGCGAGACCCCTATCTCTAACTTAGGGGATTTTGGAGGCCCAGGAAACAAATCCTAGGTGATTGCGGGTGCCCAAGAAACTGTACCTTAGGTAATTATGGGGGGTGGGTGTGGCAGGACATTCTCCCGTATGTGTTTGTAGAGGCTCAGGAAATAATCTTAGTTGATTTGGGGGCCTCGGAGTCACTAGTTTACCTGATCGTGGGGTCCCAGAACACTCGACATTAGGAGATTTGGGGACCCACGAAACGCTGGCTTAGGTGATCGTAGGGACCTAGAAACCTCTACCTTAGGTGATTGTGGGTCCAGGAAACTCTACCTTAGGCGAATGTTGGGTCCCAGGATGCTCTAGCTTAGGTCATTGTAGGGGGTCAGGAATCTCCCCTCGGGTGCTTATGGGGTCCCAGAAAACTCTAGGTTAGTTGTTTGTGAAGGCCCATGAAACGACCTTAGGTGATTACGGGGGCCAGGGAACCCTAGCTTGCATGACTGTGGCTGCCCAAGAAACTATACCTTACTGCTTCTAGGGGCCCAGGTAACTAGCTTAGGTGATTGTGAGGCCAGGAACCTCTATGTCAGTGACTGTGGTTGCCCCGTAAACACTACCTTAGGTGGTTGCGGGGTCCCAGGAAACTGTGCATTAGTTGACTGTGGGCCAGGGACCTCTGCCTATTAGTTGACCGTGGGGGCCCTGGAAACTAGACATTAGGTGATGGAGGTGGCCCAGGAAACTCGACTCTATGTGACCGTGAGACCCACGAAACTTGGCCTTATTTGATTGTGGGGGCCCAGATTATTGAACCTTAGGTATTTGGGGACCTGAGGTGTTCTACCTTAGGTGGTGATCCCAGGGCCCTTGGGAACGTCTATGTGAGGTGATTGTGAGGGCTCAGGAAACTCTACCTTAGGTGTTTGTGGGGGACCATGCATATGGATCTTAGGTGATTGTGGGAGGCCAGGATGTCTGCCTTAGTTAAGTTTGAGGGGGCCAGGAAACTCTGCCATAGGTGATTATGGGGGCTCGGGAATCTCTACCCGATGTGAATGTGGGGTAGAGGTAGTTCACCCTTAGGGTATCACCTCATCCTGAAGTGACGGTGGGAGCCACGATAATGTACCATAGTCGGTCGTGGGGGGCCAGGGTTGTCTACCTTAGTTGAGGATGACCCCCAGGAAACTTGCCTTAGGTGATTGTGGGGGCTTAGGGAAGTCCCCCTTAGGAGATTGTAAGGCCCTATGAATATCAGCCTTAGGTGATGTGTCCCAGCTCACCTGGAAACTCAGCCTTAGGTGATGTTGGTGGGTGGTGTGTGGTGGCGAGGCTAGGAGTCTCTACCTTTGGGGATTGTGTGGGCCCAGAAAACACAACCTTAGGTGATTGTGGGGGCCCAGAATGGTTTACCTTAGTTGATTGGATCATGGAAGGGCTAGGAAATTCTACCCTGTTGTTTGTGAGGACACTACCTTACCTGATTGTGGGGGTCCATGAAAGCACCCTTAGAAGATAGTGGGGGCCTGGGAAAATCTACCTTATATGATGACGGTGACCTAGGAAACTATACCTTAGGTGATTCTGGGCACTTGGGAAAATCAAACTTAAGTGATTGTGGGGCCCTAAACTCAAACTTAAGTGGCAGTGGGGTCCCGGGAAACTCTTCCTTGGTGATTGTGGGGCGCTGAAGATTGGACCTTAGGTGATTGTGGGATTCCAGGAATCTCTATGGAGGAGACTGTTGGCCAGAGAAACTCTATCTTATGTGTTTGTGGGGTTCCCCAAAAGTTGACCTCTGGTGATTATGAGCTTGGGAAACTCTACCTTAGGAGACGATGGTGGCCCAAGAAACGTGACCCTGGGAGATTGTGGAGGCCCGGAAAACTCCTTCTTGGTGACTTTGGGGACCCTGGAAGCTCGAGCTCTGGAGCTCGTGGAGGTGCTGGAAACTTGACTTCGCTGATAGTGGGGCCCCCAGAGACTGGACCTTAGGTGTTTGTAGGGGAACATATATCTATTCAGCCAAAGGTGATATTGGGATCCATGAATCTTGACATTAGACATCGTTGGGGCCCAGGACACTCGACCTTACAGGATTGTGGGGCCCAGGAGGGTGTAAGGTAGTTCATTCTCTGTGTTCTTTTGTGTTTTTTGCTTTTCTTCTTTGCGGTCCGCGGGCCTCTCACTGCTGTGGCCTCTCCCGTTGCGGAGCACAGGCTCCGGATGCGCAGGCCCAGCGGCCACGGCTCACGGGCCCAGCTGCTCCGCTCCGCGTGGGATCCTCCCGGACCGGGGCACGAACCCACATTCCCTGCATCGGCAGGCGGACTCTGAACCACTGCACCACCAGGGAAGCCTTAACGTAGTTGATTTTGTGGGGCATCAAATTGTACCTTATTCGACTTTGGGCACCCAGGACACTCTAGGTGATTGGGAGCCCAGAAAACTCTTAACTGATTGTGGGGGCCCAAGAAACACTAGCTCAGGTGATTGTGCTTCTTAGCTTGCCCTGTCTTCATTCATTGTTGGGTGCCTCGAGATTCCTCCCTATGTGATTGTGGGGACCAAAACCAATTATTGAGGTGATTGTAAACCCAGCAATACCCATCTTAGGTGATTGTGGCCTCTTGAAACTCTGCCTTATGTGACTGTGTGGGTCCAGGAAGGCTACCTTAGATGATTGTTACAAGAAATTCTACCCAGGAAACGCTAGAGTAGTGGCCCCCAACTGTACGTTATGTGATTGTAGTGGGCCATAAATCTCTTGCTTAGATGATTGTATGTCTAGGAAATGCTGCCTTTCGTGATTTGGGGGTGTTGAACACTCGAGCTTAGGAGATCGTGGCCACCCAGTAAACTATCTTACGTTATTGTGGGCCCAGGAAACTCGAGCTTAGGGGATTATAGGAGCAGGACATTGTACCTTAGTTCCCCGTGGGGGCCATGGAAGTATAAGAGGGATTTTGGTGCCCCAGGAAATCTTACTTTACGTCATTTAGGAGGCCCAGAAACCTAGCTTATGTGATTCTTGGGGGCTCGTGATACCCTATGTTAGGTGATTATGGGGGGTCAGGAATTCTACCTTAGGTGATAGTGGGGGCTGAGAAAACCCTAGTGGAGGTGACTGTGGCACCCTGGAGACTCTAGCTTAGGTGATTTGGGGGGTCCAGGAGCCTGTATGTTCGGTGGTTTTGGTCTCAGGAAAGTTTAGCTTTGGTGATTGTGGAGGCAGAGGTAGTAGCTTATGTCATTGTGGGGACCAAGGAAAGTGTACCTTAAGTGACGTTGATGGCCCGGAAACTTCTACCATAAGTGACTGTGGTGTCCAGAAGTCTCTCCCTTCGGTGATTGTGGGCACAAAACTCTTAGTTCGGTGACTGTGGGCCCAGGAGAGACGGCTTTAGGTGAGTGTGCGCTCCAGGGGATGGTACCTAAGTGAGTGTAATCCAAGCAAACTATACCATAATTGATGGTGGGGACCTAGGAAACTCCACCTTCGTTGATTTTGAGGGGCTAGAAACAAATCTAACTTAAGTGATGCTGTGTCCCAGGAACTCTCCCTTGGTGCGGGTGGGGGGCAGGAAACTCTAGCTTAGGTGTTTGTGGGTGCTCCAGAAAATCTATTTTAGTTCATTGTGGGGTCCCAAATTTCTACCTTAGAACTGATGGTCGGGAGTCCAGAAAATTCTGCCTTAGGGGATTGTGGGAGCCCAGGAAACTCTCAAGTAGGTGACTGTGGCCCAAACTTTACCGAGATGGACGTGGTGGGTTAAAAACTCTACCTTAGGTGCCTGTGAGCCTAGGAGTGTCTAACTGAAAGGACTCTCTAGCTAGGCAGTTGGGCCAGGTAACTACCAGAGGTGATAGTGAGGGCCCAGGAAACTCTCCCTTAGGTATTGGGGGCCCAGGAAAATCTACCTCGGGTGGAAGTGGTCCCCGCAAACGTTACCTTAGGTGATTGTGGGCTCAGGAGACTCTTGCCTTAGGTGATTTTGGTGGGACTAGGAATATTCACCTTCAGTGACTGTGGGCCTAGGAAACTCTAGTTCTGGTGATCGGTGGTTGTGGACCAAGGAAATTCTACCTTGGGTGAGCGTTTGGCCAAAGGTAATTGTACCTTAGGTGACGGTGGGGACCCTAGAAAATCTACCGTGATTGTGGTGCCCAGGAAGCTCTAGTGTACGTGATCATGTGGGCCCTGAAAAGTCGACCGTAGGTGACCATGGTAGTTTGGGTAACTCTAACTTAGGTTATTGTGGTGGCCCAGGAACCCTACCTGAGTCCACTGAGGGACACAGAGAATTTACCTTAGTTGACTGGGGGGTGTACCAAGAAAGGTCTCACTTAGGTGATTGTAGGGCCAGAGAACCCTAGCTTAGGTGATTGTTGGTGCCCAAGAAACTCTCCCCTATGGCGGGGCAGAGGGCCAGGAAATTCTGTGTTAAGTGATTGTGGGGGACCAGGATAGTCTTCTTTAAGTAATTCTGTGGGGTTGACAGCTTATTACTTGAGGTGATTGTGGCCTCAGGAAAATCTA
This sequence comes from Mesoplodon bidens, assembly GCF_964165515.1. NCBI lineage: Eukaryota > Metazoa > Chordata > Mammalia > Artiodactyla > Ziphiidae > Mesoplodon > Mesoplodon bidens. Next base: position 6,118 of record NW_027671588.1, on the reverse strand, counting down.
GCTATGGTGATGGTGGGGGCCCAGGAAACTCTACCTAGGTGATCTGGATGCCTGGAAATTCTGTGTAAGCAATGGCGGGGGCCTAATCAAATCTACCTTTAGGGCATTATGAGGCCCTGGAAACTTGACCTAGGTGTTGGGGGCTTAAGGAAACTATATCTTACGCGATAACGGTACCTGAGGAAATTCTATGTAGGTGATTGTGGGTGCCCAAGGAGAATCTAGCTGAGTTGATTATGGGGCCAGGATACTCCACCTTAGGTGATATGCGGGGGCTTGGAAAACTCTACGTTAGGTGTTGTGGGCTTCAGAAGTTCTACAGTGGGTGACCATGGCCTAAAGTCTACCTGAGGTGACTGTGGGGTGACTGTGGGGTTTCAGGGTTTCAGGAAACCCAGCCTTAGGGGACTGTGTGGTCCCAAGGAACTGTACGTTAGGTAATGTTGGGAGCACGGGAAAGTCTAACGTGGGGAGTCAGAAACCCGATCTTAGGTGATTGAGGGGACCCGGGAAATAACACCTTAGGTGATTGTCAGAGCCCAGGAAACTAGTGTGTGTTTGTGGGGGGCCAGAAAACTCTCCATTAGGTGATTTTGCGAGACCCCTATCTCTAACTTAGGGGATTTTGGAGGCCCAGGAAACAAATCCTAGGTGATTGCGGGTGCCCAAGAAACTGTACCTTAGGTAATTATGGGGGGTGGGTGTGGCAGGACATTCTCCCGTATGTGTTTGTAGAGGCTCAGGAAATAATCTTAGTTGATTTGGGGGCCTCGGAGTCACTAGTTTACCTGATCGTGGGGTCCCAGAACACTCGACATTAGGAGATTTGGGGACCCACGAAACGCTGGCTTAGGTGATCGTAGGGACCTAGAAACCTCTACCTTAGGTGATTGTGGGTCCAGGAAACTCTACCTTAGGCGAATGTTGGGTCCCAGGATGCTCTAGCTTAGGTCATTGTAGGGGGTCAGGAATCTCCCCTCGGGTGCTTATGGGGTCCCAGAAAACTCTAGGTTAGTTGTTTGTGAAGGCCCATGAAACGACCTTAGGTGATTACGGGGGCCAGGGAACCCTAGCTTGCATGACTGTGGCTGCCCAAGAAACTATACCTTACTGCTTCTAGGGGCCCAGGTAACTAGCTTAGGTGATTGTGAGGCCAGGAACCTCTATGTCAGTGACTGTGGTTGCCCCGTAAACACTACCTTAGGTGGTTGCGGGGTCCCAGGAAACTGTGCATTAGTTGACTGTGGGCCAGGGACCTCTGCCTATTAGTTGACCGTGGGGGCCCTGGAAACTAGACATTAGGTGATGGAGGTGGCCCAGGAAACTCGACTCTATGTGACCGTGAGACCCACGAAACTTGGCCTTATTTGATTGTGGGGGCCCAGATTATTGAACCTTAGGTATTTGGGGACCTGAGGTGTTCTACCTTAGGTGGTGATCCCAGGGCCCTTGGGAACGTCTATGTGAGGTGATTGTGAGGGCTCAGGAAACTCTACCTTAGGTGTTTGTGGGGGACCATGCATATGGATCTTAGGTGATTGTGGGAGGCCAGGATGTCTGCCTTAGTTAAGTTTGAGGGGGCCAGGAAACTCTGCCATAGGTGATTATGGGGGCTCGGGAATCTCTACCCGATGTGAATGTGGGGTAGAGGTAGTTCACCCTTAGGGTATCACCTCATCCTGAAGTGACGGTGGGAGCCACGATAATGTACCATAGTCGGTCGTGGGGGGCCAGGGTTGTCTACCTTAGTTGAGGATGACCCCCAGGAAACTTGCCTTAGGTGATTGTGGGGGCTTAGGGAAGTCCCCCTTAGGAGATTGTAAGGCCCTATGAATATCAGCCTTAGGTGATGTGTCCCAGCTCACCTGGAAACTCAGCCTTAGGTGATGTTGGTGGGTGGTGTGTGGTGGCGAGGCTAGGAGTCTCTACCTTTGGGGATTGTGTGGGCCCAGAAAACACAACCTTAGGTGATTGTGGGGGCCCAGAATGGTTTACCTTAGTTGATTGGATCATGGAAGGGCTAGGAAATTCTACCCTGTTGTTTGTGAGGACACTACCTTACCTGATTGTGGGGGTCCATGAAAGCACCCTTAGAAGATAGTGGGGGCCTGGGAAAATCTACCTTATATGATGACGGTGACCTAGGAAACTATACCTTAGGTGATTCTGGGCACTTGGGAAAATCAAACTTAAGTGATTGTGGGGCCCTAAACTCAAACTTAAGTGGCAGTGGGGTCCCGGGAAACTCTTCCTTGGTGATTGTGGGGCGCTGAAGATTGGACCTTAGGTGATTGTGGGATTCCAGGAATCTCTATGGAGGAGACTGTTGGCCAGAGAAACTCTATCTTATGTGTTTGTGGGGTTCCCCAAAAGTTGACCTCTGGTGATTATGAGCTTGGGAAACTCTACCTTAGGAGACGATGGTGGCCCAAGAAACGTGACCCTGGGAGATTGTGGAGGCCCGGAAAACTCCTTCTTGGTGACTTTGGGGACCCTGGAAGCTCGAGCTCTGGAGCTCGTGGAGGTGCTGGAAACTTGACTTCGCTGATAGTGGGGCCCCCAGAGACTGGACCTTAGGTGTTTGTAGGGGAACATATATCTATTCAGCCAAAGGTGATATTGGGATCCATGAATCTTGACATTAGACATCGTTGGGGCCCAGGACACTCGACCTTACAGGATTGTGGGGCCCAGGAGGGTGTAAGGTAGTTCATTCTCTGTGTTCTTTTGTGTTTTTTGCTTTTCTTCTTTGCGGTCCGCGGGCCTCTCACTGCTGTGGCCTCTCCCGTTGCGGAGCACAGGCTCCGGATGCGCAGGCCCAGCGGCCACGGCTCACGGGCCCAGCTGCTCCGCTCCGCGTGGGATCCTCCCGGACCGGGGCACGAACCCACATTCCCTGCATCGGCAGGCGGACTCTGAACCACTGCACCACCAGGGAAGCCTTAACGTAGTTGATTTTGTGGGGCATCAAATTGTACCTTATTCGACTTTGGGCACCCAGGACACTCTAGGTGATTGGGAGCCCAGAAAACTCTTAACTGATTGTGGGGGCCCAAGAAACACTAGCTCAGGTGATTGTGCTTCTTAGCTTGCCCTGTCTTCATTCATTGTTGGGTGCCTCGAGATTCCTCCCTATGTGATTGTGGGGACCAAAACCAATTATTGAGGTGATTGTAAACCCAGCAATACCCATCTTAGGTGATTGTGGCCTCTTGAAACTCTGCCTTATGTGACTGTGTGGGTCCAGGAAGGCTACCTTAGATGATTGTTACAAGAAATTCTACCCAGGAAACGCTAGAGTAGTGGCCCCCAACTGTACGTTATGTGATTGTAGTGGGCCATAAATCTCTTGCTTAGATGATTGTATGTCTAGGAAATGCTGCCTTTCGTGATTTGGGGGTGTTGAACACTCGAGCTTAGGAGATCGTGGCCACCCAGTAAACTATCTTACGTTATTGTGGGCCCAGGAAACTCGAGCTTAGGGGATTATAGGAGCAGGACATTGTACCTTAGTTCCCCGTGGGGGCCATGGAAGTATAAGAGGGATTTTGGTGCCCCAGGAAATCTTACTTTACGTCATTTAGGAGGCCCAGAAACCTAGCTTATGTGATTCTTGGGGGCTCGTGATACCCTATGTTAGGTGATTATGGGGGGTCAGGAATTCTACCTTAGGTGATAGTGGGGGCTGAGAAAACCCTAGTGGAGGTGACTGTGGCACCCTGGAGACTCTAGCTTAGGTGATTTGGGGGGTCCAGGAGCCTGTATGTTCGGTGGTTTTGGTCTCAGGAAAGTTTAGCTTTGGTGATTGTGGAGGCAGAGGTAGTAGCTTATGTCATTGTGGGGACCAAGGAAAGTGTACCTTAAGTGACGTTGATGGCCCGGAAACTTCTACCATAAGTGACTGTGGTGTCCAGAAGTCTCTCCCTTCGGTGATTGTGGGCACAAAACTCTTAGTTCGGTGACTGTGGGCCCAGGAGAGACGGCTTTAGGTGAGTGTGCGCTCCAGGGGATGGTACCTAAGTGAGTGTAATCCAAGCAAACTATACCATAATTGATGGTGGGGACCTAGGAAACTCCACCTTCGTTGATTTTGAGGGGCTAGAAACAAATCTAACTTAAGTGATGCTGTGTCCCAGGAACTCTCCCTTGGTGCGGGTGGGGGGCAGGAAACTCTAGCTTAGGTGTTTGTGGGTGCTCCAGAAAATCTATTTTAGTTCATTGTGGGGTCCCAAATTTCTACCTTAGAACTGATGGTCGGGAGTCCAGAAAATTCTGCCTTAGGGGATTGTGGGAGCCCAGGAAACTCTCAAGTAGGTGACTGTGGCCCAAACTTTACCGAGATGGACGTGGTGGGTTAAAAACTCTACCTTAGGTGCCTGTGAGCCTAGGAGTGTCTAACTGAAAGGACTCTCTAGCTAGGCAGTTGGGCCAGGTAACTACCAGAGGTGATAGTGAGGGCCCAGGAAACTCTCCCTTAGGTATTGGGGGCCCAGGAAAATCTACCTCGGGTGGAAGTGGTCCCCGCAAACGTTACCTTAGGTGATTGTGGGCTCAGGAGACTCTTGCCTTAGGTGATTTTGGTGGGACTAGGAATATTCACCTTCAGTGACTGTGGGCCTAGGAAACTCTAGTTCTGGTGATCGGTGGTTGTGGACCAAGGAAATTCTACCTTGGGTGAGCGTTTGGCCAAAGGTAATTGTACCTTAGGTGACGGTGGGGACCCTAGAAAATCTACCGTGATTGTGGTGCCCAGGAAGCTCTAGTGTACGTGATCATGTGGGCCCTGAAAAGTCGACCGTAGGTGACCATGGTAGTTTGGGTAACTCTAACTTAGGTTATTGTGGTGGCCCAGGAACCCTACCTGAGTCCACTGAGGGACACAGAGAATTTACCTTAGTTGACTGGGGGGTGTACCAAGAAAGGTCTCACTTAGGTGATTGTAGGGCCAGAGAACCCTAGCTTAGGTGATTGTTGGTGCCCAAGAAACTCTCCCCTATGGCGGGGCAGAGGGCCAGGAAATTCTGTGTTAAGTGATTGTGGGGGACCAGGATAGTCTTCTTTAAGTAATTCTGTGGGGTTGACAGCTTATTACTTGAGGTGATTGTGGCCTCAGGAAAATCTAGCTATGGTGATGGTGGGGGCCCAGGAAACTCTACCTAGGTGATCTGGATGCCTGGAAATTCTGTGTAAGCAATGGCGGGGGCCTAATCAAATCTACCTTTAGGGCATTATGAGGCCCTGGAAACTTGACCTAGGTGTTGGGGGCTTAAGGAAACTATATCTTACGCGATAACGGTACCTGAGGAAATTCTATGTAGGTGATTGTGGGTGCCCAAGGAGAATCTAGCTGAGTTGATTATGGGGCCAGGATACTCCACCTTAGGTGATATGCGGGGGCTTGGAAAACTCTACGTTAGGTGTTGTGGGCTTCAGAAGTTCTACAGTGGGTGACCATGGCCTAAAGTCTACCTGAGGTGACTGTGGGGTGACTGTGGGGTTTCAGGGTTTCAGGAAACCCAGCCTTAGGGGACTGTGTGGTCCCAAGGAACTGTACGTTAGGTAATGTTGGGAGCACGGGAAAGTCTAACGTGGGGAGTCAGAAACCCGATCTTAGGTGATTGAGGGGACCCGGGAAATAACACCTTAGGTGATTGTCAGAGCCCAGGAAACTAGTGTGTGTTTGTGGGGGGCCAGAAAACTCTCCATTAGGTGATTTTGCGAGACCCCTATCTCTAACTTAGGGGATTTTGGAGGCCCAGGAAACAAATCCTAGGTGATTGCGGGTGCCCAAGAAACTGTACCTTAGGTAATTATGGGGGGTGGGTGTGGCAGGACATTCTCCCGTATGTGTTTGTAGAGGCTCAGGAAATAATCTTAGTTGATTTGGGGGCCTCGGAGTCACTAGTTTACCTGATCGTGGGGTCCCAGAACACTCGACATTAGGAGATTTGGGGACCCACGAAACGCTGGCTTAGGTGATCGTAGGGACCTAGAAACCTCTACCTTAGGTGATTGTGGGTCCAGGAAACTCTACCTTAGGCGAATGTTGGGTCCCAGGATGCTCTAGCTTAGGTCATTGTAGGGGGTCAGGAATCTCCCCTCGGGTGCTTATGGGGTC